>NW_024965203.1:0-1485 GCF_019238085.1 Lagopus leucura
GGGGGGGGGGGGCAGCCCAGAGCTGTGCTGTCCACACTGTGCTCTGCTCTCCATCCCAGACACCACCGGGATGTGAGATAAGGACCTTCCATCGTCACCATCACCCACGGGATGTCAGGCATGGCCCCCCCCCCAGCCCCCAGCCCTGCTCACGTCAGTGGCTTCTCCAGGCGGCTGCCGGATGAGCCCACGATTTCACCCAGCGTGCAGAAGGCCTGGCCCAGGAAGTCCTGCAGAGAGCAGGGTCAGCGCCACGGCCCCGTCCCCATCCCCACCCCTGTCACCCCATCCCATAGGAGCAGCACCACACTCACGTGCTTGGAGAGGTCGGGACTTTTGGAGTCCACATCGTACCTGTGGGACGGATGGGAGCGTGGCCATGGGGCAGAGTGGGGACGGGGTGAGGGGCGAGGATGGGACGGCAACGGGGACGGAGATGGGAGACGGATGGGAGACCAACGGGGTTGGAAACAGCGGGTGGGAATTGGGAACAGGAAACAGGGATGGGGAACGGTGATGGGGACAGTGGTGGGAAACAAGGATGGAAATGGGGAACGGGGGTGGGAATTGGGAACGGGAAATAGGGGCGGGGAGGGGAACGGCGGAAGGAGACACGGCCGCGCTGGGACGGCTGGCAGCACTCACAGGTCGAAGCGCAGATTCTGCTTCTCCTCGAAGAAGTAATCGAGCACAAACTTGCGCACGAAGTCGGGGTTCAAGGAGTTGTCGATGACCTCAGTGCGGCCAAACTGGGGCGGCGCCGTCAGGGGGGGGGGGGGGGGGGGCGGCCCCGGGGCCCCCTTTTGCACCCCCCGGGGGGGGGGGGGGGGGGCGGGCCGGGCCCCCCCCCCCCCCCCCCCCCGCGCCAGGTGCCCCTTTGTGCAGCCGCAGGGGCAGCCCACCCACCCGCCCATTAACAGCCCGAGCCCCTCAATTAACCAGCGGCTAATTACAGGGCAAGCAGCCGGGGGCGGGAGCGGGGCTGCAAAGCTGGGGGAGGCTGGGCGTGCTGATTGGCCGCCCGCCCTGCGCCCCAACACGCGGGTTGGCTGCCTGCCCGGCCCCCCAACGTGCTGATTGGTCGGTCGAGCGGCACCCCGACGTGCTATTGGCCACACCGCGGGGTCGGCACTCACCTCCCGCCACTGCTTGGTGTCCGGTCCCTGGGTGTAGAGGACGCACACTGGGGACAGAGGTGGGGGTCCTCAGCGCTCACCTTCCCCCCCCCCCCCCCCCCCCCAGGACCCCCAGCCCCCGTCCGCAGCCCCACTCACGTGGGTCAGATTTGGAGAAGGTGTCCTTGTCCAGGAGCTGCCTGCGGGGAGAGGGGAAACTGAGGCACGATGGGGGGGACACAGGGCTGCGAGGTGGTGCACAGGGTGATGCGGTGGCGCACAGCCGGAGCTGCAGCGGCTTCGGGGAGTTTCTGTGCTCCCCGATGGAGTGGGAGGAAAATAGGTCGGAGCGGCTGCAGGCAGCACAGCT
>NW_024965203.1:1585-3280 GCF_019238085.1 Lagopus leucura
GGGCGGGGGGCACAGGGGACATGGGGCAGCCCCTCCTGTGCACCTCTAGAGACCGCAGACCCCGTCCCGCTGCCTCCCAGTGGCCCCCAGCCCCACTGCCCTTTTCTCTCTCGGTGCCTCCCTGTGCTCCCCACAACACCCCCTGGTGTCTCTCGCTGCTCCCCAGTAGCTCCCAGTGCCTCCCAGTATCCCACAGCCCCGAGCGCCCCGTGCAGCCCCCGGGCACCCCAACACCATCCACCCCTGTGCTCCTCATCCCCCACTGTGTCCCAGCACCCCGCAGTGACCCACAACCACCACCCCCACTCGCCCCCCCCGGTGCTGCCCCATGCTGCCCTACAGCTGCAGCCACCTCCGCTCTCCCAGTGCCCCCGCAACCCCTGGGTCCCCCCCCATTCAATGCATTTCATCCTCTGTGCTCCCCAGTTCTTTCCAGAACATCCCAATATCCCACAACAACCACATCCCGCTCCCCCAGAGCCTCCCAGTACCGCACACCGGGTGCTCCCCAGTGCCTCCATTACCTCCCAACGCTCCCAGCTCCATACACTCCAAGTGCACCCCAATGCCCCACATTGCACGCACTCTGAGTGCTCCCCAGTGCCCCCAGTACCTCCCAGCGCTCCCAGCTCCACGCACCCCAAATACTCCCCAGTGCTCCCAGTGCCTCCCAGCACCACACACCCGCGGTCTCCTCCATTCCCCAACGCCTCCCAGTGCCACGCACCGTGGGTGCTCCCCAGTGCCTCCCAGCGCCACACACCTGCAGTCTCTCCCGCTCCCCCAGCGCTCCCCCAAACACCTCCAGACTCCTCCATTTCCCAACGCCCCCCAAAGCCTCCCAGCGCCCCTCACCCCGCTCCTACCTGCAGGACACCGTCAGCTCCACCTTGGTGGCCGGAACGCAGCCGGTGCCGCCCGCCCGCAGCCCCCCCAGCCCCGCCATGCCCCGCTCCGCCCTCCCGGGGCCGCCGCCGCCGCCGTTCCCGGGGCCGTCCCGGCGCTTTCGGGGCTCCCGGTGCTCCCGTTACAGCGATGCCGCAGCGCCGCCGCCCCGGGGCTGCCCCCGGAGCCTCCCGCGAGCCCGCCTCTGTCCGGCCCCCGCGCCGCCCCCAGTAGCGCCCAGTGCTCCCGGTGCCGCTCCCACCACCGCCCGGTGCCCGCGGTGCCGTTTTGCAGCAAGCCCAGCGCCGCCCGGTTGATCCCAGTGCCGCCCCACTCCGTCCCCAGTACCGCCCACCGTTCCCAGAGCCATCCCCTGTATCGCCCAGCGCTCCCAGTGCCACCCTGGCGCACCTCCAGCCTCGCCCGGAGCTCTTCGTGCCGACCCAGCGTTGCCCAGCGCTCCCAGCGCCACCCCCACCGTCGCCCAGCGCTCTCAGTACCGCCCTGCCGCATCCCGCTACCTCTCAATGCTGTGCCACCCCCAGTTCCACCTCATTCTACCTCCAGCACTGCCCGGTGCTCCCAGTGCCACCCCACCACATCCCCAGGATCGCCCCCTGCCCCCCCCCCCCCCCCCCCCCCCCCGCGCTGCTGCCCCTCAGTGCCTCCCAGCGTCCCCAGTTCCCCTCCCACCCCCCTCAGTGCTCAAGGTTCTCCCCGGTGCCCGCAGTGGGGTTGCACTGAGCCCACGGGTGACAAACCTGTGGCCCACAGGTGACACGTTCCTCCAGGGGTGGCGCTTCATCTCCA
>NW_024965204.1:0-4462 GCF_019238085.1 Lagopus leucura
GAGAGTGGTGAGGTGCTGGAACAGCTGCCCAGAGAGGCTGTGATGCCCCGTCCATCCCTGCAGGTGTTCAAGGCCTGGTTGGATGGGGCCCTGGGCAGCCTGGGCTGCTGTGAAATGGGGAGGTTGGTGGCCCTGCATTGGTGGGGGGTTGGAGCTTTGTGATCCTTGAGCTCCCTTCAACCCACACCATTCTGTGATTCTATGATCTAATCTAGGACTTTTGGAATACGGTGTCTAGTAATTACTACCAAAAGTAACTGCATACTAAATGAAAAGCTCCTATCTACCACAAAAGCTAACTGCCCTCTGTGAGCAGAGCATTAGTAGGTCACATTTTCCAATTGAAGACATCTCAAGTTGGTAAGCACTATCCTGCAGCACTCTGGAGTCCTACAAAGCCTCGCTGGGGCATCAATTCAATGTGCTCTACTCACCGACGCACTGCTAAGCCTCCCAGAAGTTTGTATCTCAGGGACTCTGCCTGGGCGATGGCACACAGACCTCTGGTGGCCACCTTCTCGGCATAGAGCTGAAAAAATAAGTAGCAAACTCAGAAAGGCTTTTATTTCTAGATGATTTTCATTAAAAAGAAGCCAAGAGCTTCGTATCACTCCATGCCCCATCCCTCAGACCAAAGCAGAAGCTGTATCTTCAGACAGGAAGACACAGAACCTGTGAACCAGAGCTGGGACAATGAGGTGCACCGAATCTAACATCCCTAATAGCCAAAGTCTGACAGCTGAGAAGGAGAGATTCAGAAATTACAAACACAAGAGCACCAGAGCTAATGAAGCAAACGCTTGAAGAGTTATTAAATAGTTTCTGGAGAGAATCAGCAATTGTGTACCCATGATCCAGCAACACTGCTTGAGCAGAAAGAAACATGAAGGGCACCCCAAACCACAACATCCCCCCTCTCATAAGTTATTTTGGAGGGCACTACTAGCAAGGCCACCAGACTTTAACCATTACAAAGGCATCAGGGAAATACTGTTGTCTCTATTGTCTAATTCATTCCAGTATCACACAAAAGTCTCAAAGGCAGTTCTGCACCTGAACAGCTACGGGCAAAAGCATGAAGAATTTAATAAGGGCGACGGCAATGCATCAATTCCAAAAACTATGGAATTGATTGACCTCTCACCTCAATGCTGGCACAGAAATACTCCCTACAAAATATTTTTAGAGAATGGTAACAAGTTTTACCTGTTTCTGTGCTCTCACTTGCTTGGAAAGCAAAGCAAACCAGACCAACTGAGCGCACTCAAAACAGCTGACAGCACAGCGATATTCCCCTTCCAGTGCAACACTGCTTTGTGAGAACAGGTGAAACGTGCCCCGAGTGATCCTGAAGTCAAATCCCCTCTCAGCTGAAGCCACCCAGACACACACACACAGCCCACGGCACAGCCCCACTCAGAACTGCTTTATCTGAAGCAGTTTTACCTCCACGCTTCCCTCGGGGAAGCCAAACCTCTTCTGCACAACAGCCGTCAGCTCCCGGATGCGACGTCCCTTTTCACCCAGCACATTCTGGGTTCTGGGGGGGGGGGGAAAAAAACAACACCACCACAGTGTGATTGAGGGAGTATCACCATGTCAGAGCCTGCAACCATCCCAAGGAGCTTCCAGACTGAGTGGCTAACCCTGCTCAGGCTGGTGATTAGATGGTGATTCTGTTTTACCAAAGCATCTCCTTCCCAAACACCTCAGCCTAATAATGCTTACCAAACTTCAACAGCACCCCATCAAGACTTGCACAGCTTTCCTAAGCGGACAGCAGTGTTTTGGTTACCTGGTGGCAAGTATGATAATCTCAGTCCTGGTTGGAGTGACCCGGACTTCTACTCCAGAGTACCCATCTTCAGCCAGTTCACGAGTCAGAAACTCATTCAGTTCAGCTTTGAAGATGCCATCAGCGACAAACTATGGAACAAACAGACCAAGATGGTGTAAGCACTTCATCCCTCCCAAAACAACACAAGAATCTGACGTTTTAAGTCTGGGTCCCCGGCCTGTCTTGCAGTCTGACAGCTTCTCTCTCCCAACAGAAAAAAAACAGAAGTGAGGGTGAAATAAAAGCATCCTAAAGCTCCCAGAGATAAATCACCTCTAGTAAAAGCCAACACCAGAGCCTGATTCACGCCCCAAAACAGCCACAGTTCAGAACAAACAGTCAAATATCTCATTTCTATGTCTTGCAGAAGTACTTTGATGAAGTGTGAGTTTGCATGAACTCACTGCAGAAATCGTATCCCCTCAGCAGCCCCACAGGTGCCTCAAACCCTGCTAGGTCTCCTGAAGTGTGCCCTGAGCAAGTTTGCTGATGGCACCAAGCTGAGTGGTGTAGCTGACACAGCAGAAGGGAGAGATGGGAAATAGATGGACCTGGACCAGTTGGAAAAGTGGGCACAGGTGAACTGAAGGAGGTTTGACAAGGCCAAGGCCAAGTGCAGGGTGTTGGACTGGGGCAATCCCAGATAAGAGCACACCTTGAGAGCAGCCCTCTCAAGTAGGGTGTGGGGGTTCTGGTGGAGAAAAGCAGGACAGGAGCCAGCAGTGAGCACTCACAGCCCAGAATGCAAACAGTTCCCTGGGCTGCACCAACAGAGGGGGCAGAGGGCAGGGAGGGGACTGTCCCCCTCTGTCTGCCCTTGTGAGGCCCTATGTGGAGCACTGCATTCAGGCCTGGGGCTCCCAGCACCAGAGGGACACGGGGCTGTGGAATGAGATCCAGAGGAGAGCATGGGGATGCTCAGAGGATGGAGCACCTCTCTATAGAGACAGGCTGAGGGAGCTGGGGGTGTTCAGCCTGGAGAAGGGAAGGCTGTGAAGAGACCTCACTGCGGCCTTCCAATACTTGTGTAGTTTCTAAGCAGGACAGAGAACGACTTTTTAGGTGGTCTGAGAGGAACAGGACAAGAGAGAATGGTAATATACTAAAAAAAGGAAGATTTAGGGTAGATGTTAGGAGAGAATCCTTGATTCAAAAGGTGGTGAGGTGCTGGCACAGCTTCCCAGAGAGGCTGTGGGTGCCCCACATCTGGAGACGTTGGAGGCCAGCTTGGATGAGGTCCCGGACAGCCTGACCTGGTGGGGGACAACTAACCTATGGCAGCAGTTGGGACTGGGCTGGGCTAGTTTTAAGGTTCCTTCCAACCATTCTGACAACTCCATGACAAGTCAACCACAACCCACACCCTGTGCGCACGAGCACAGCATCACTAAACCCAAACTCCGCGTTATAAAACAACGAAAAATCACCTTCCAGCCCTGCCGCCCCTCAGCACAGCACACAGAAGCTCCGAGCCCCGCGTGCGGCCCACACGCGATCCCTGAAAGCAATTCACGGCTCCCCGCGGCCCCAGCCAGGGCCCGCCGCACGCTCCCCCCGCCGCCATGTTCCCCGCCCGGCCTTGAAGCCGCATCCGCCGCCATCCTTCCGCATCTGCCGCCATCCCCTTTTCGCCACCCCAACCCGATGAACTCCGAGGCCGCCCCCAGCGCGTCCCCGCCGATATGGGAGTGCTTCGCGGCTGCGGAGCGGAGGGAGGCCGCCCTTACCTTGCGCTTCTTGGAGATCTGCACCGCCATCTTGAGCCGCGCCGCCCGGCGGAAAGAGGGCCTATTTCCGGGGGGAGGGCTATATCAGCCTTCCGCCGCTCCCCATTGGCTCGGGGCGATCACGTGGGTCTTGGCGCTGGGATCGACGGGAAAGGTAGTCTTCCCTGCGCCGCCATGTTGGGGAGGATTAACCCTTCCCCTTTCAGCGCGCATTGCCGCCCTGCCAGGCTGCCGTCAGCGCCCTCAGTCGGCGTTAAAATGGCTACAAAGCCGATTTTAATGCAGCCGGGCGCTGACAGGATGATAACTCACCCAGAGGTGCCACACAGAGGTCAGCTCCGGCTGCACAGAGGCCTCCTCAGGGACAGCCCTGCTGTGAGGGGAGCCCCGCACTGACCGTCCTTCTGAACCTTTATTTATCCTATCTTTGGAGAATCCCAGTGCCTCCAAGTGCCAAAGAACATTTGGGCACCGAGTGCTGCCCAGGTAGATGGTGGGGTCACCAACCCTGGAAGCGTTCCAGAGCCATGGGGATGCGGCACTGAGGGAATTGGGGGGGGGTGCACTGGGATCTGGGCAATCTTATGCAACCTTAATTATTCCATGATCTTATGACTGGCTTTTGGTTATGGTGGGCAAATGAGAAATGATGATAACGAGTAGAATTGATATGTGAGAGTACATACAGAATCACACAGCATCACAGAATGGCTTGGGATGGAAGGGAGCTCAAGGATCACGAAGCTCCAACCCCCCACCAATGCAGGGCCACCAACCTCCCCATCTCACAGCAGCCCAGGCTGCCCAGGGCCCCATCCAACCTGGCCTCCAACACCTCCACGGATGGACGGGGCATCACAGCCTCTCTGGGCAGCTGTTCCAGCACCTCACCACTCTC
>NW_024965205.1:0-1850 GCF_019238085.1 Lagopus leucura
TCCTTATGATCCCTGTATGCTCCTTATCACCTTTATGAGCTCCTTATGTGCTCCTTATCACCTTCATGAGCTCCTTATCATCTTTATGGCCTCCTTACCATCTTCATGAGCTCCTTATCACCTTTATGAGCTCCCTATCATCTTTATGAGCTCCTTATCACCTTTATGACCTCCTTATCAACCTTATGACCTCCTTATCATCTTCATGAGCTCCTTAGCATCTTTATGACCTCCTCATCAACTTTATGACCTCGTTATCAACTTTATGGCTTCCTTCTCATCTTTATGAGCTCCTTATCATCTTTACGACCTCCTTATCATCCCTGTGTGTTCCTTATCATCTCTATGACCTCCTTATCATCTTTATGACCTCCTTATCACCTTCACGACCTCCTCAGCCCCCTGCCCCACATCGCCCCCCATCCCCTCACCTTGCTGTTGAGCAGATCCAGGTCCAGGTCGGCTTTTTTGGCCCATTTCTGCCAAAAATTGGGGTCGTCCAAAGCGATGTCGGTGCGGTTCTCCGAAGCCACAAAGCTGGCCTGCGTGAGAAGGGGAAAAGGAGACAGAATTCAGACCCACACACATAAAAAATACCCTAAAAAGACACGTTGGGACCCATAGAGATGCACTGGGACCCATAGAGATGCATTGGGACCCATAGAGACACCTGGAGAGCCATAGAGACACATTGGGGCCCATAGAGACACACTGGGACCCACTGGGACCCATAGAGACATGTTGGGACCCATAGAGACACATTGGGACCCATAGAGACACATTGGGTCCACTGGGACCCACAGAGACACATTGGGACCCATTGGGACCCATAGAGACACACTGGGACCCATTAGGACCCATAGAGACATGTTGGGACCCAATGGGACCCATGGAGACACATTGGGACCCATAGAGACCCATTGGGACCCATAGAGACACATTGGGACCCATTAGGACCCATAGAGACACGTTGGGACCCAATGGGACCCATAGAGACATGTTGGGACCCATAGAGACACACTGGGACCCAATGGGACCATAGAGACATGTTGGGACCCATAGAGACACATTGGGACCCATTGGGACCCATAGAGACACGTTGGGATCCACTGGGACCCATACAGACACATTGGGACCCATTGGGACCCATACAGACACATTAGGACCCATACAGACATGTTGGGACCCATTGGGACCCATAGAGACACATTAGGAACCATAGAGACACGTTGGGACCCATAGAGACACACTGGGACCCATAGAGACACATTGGGACCCCATAGAGACACGCTGGGACCCATAGAGACACATTGGGACCCATAGAGACGCATTGGGACCCCATAGAGATGCGTTGGGACCCATAGAGACACGTTGGGACCCATAGAGACGCATTGGGACCCATTGGGACCCATAGAGACGCGTTGGGACCCATAGAGACATGTTGGGGCCCATAGAGACACATTGGGACCCATTGGGACCCATAGAGACATGTTGGGACCCAATGGGACCCATAGAGACATGTTGGGACCCATGGAGACACACTGGGACCCAATGGGACCCATGGAGACACGTTGGGACCCATTGGGACCCATAGAGACACGTTGGGACCCTCTGGGACCCATAGAGACATGTTGGGACCCATAGAGACACATTGGGACCCATAGAGACACGTTGGGACCCATAGAGACACGTTGGGACCCATAGAGACACCTGGAGAGCTGTTCCATCACCTGATGGGAAATGGAGGGGAAGTAAAGGGGAAATAAAGGGGAAACAAAGGGGAAACAAAGGGGAAACAAAGGGGAAACAAAGGGGAAACAAAGGGGAAACAAAGGGGAAACAAAGGGGAA
>NW_024965205.1:1950-2517 GCF_019238085.1 Lagopus leucura
TGAAGGGGAACTGAAGGGGAAACAGAGGAGAATTGAAGGGGAACTGAAGGGGAAACAGAGGAGAATTGAAGGGGAACTGAAGGGGAAGTGAAAGGGAAGTAAAGGGGAAATGAAGGGGAACTAAAGGGGAAATGAAGGGGAACTGAAGGGGAACTGAAGGGGAAATGAAGGGGAAATGGAGGGGAAATGAAGGGGAAATGGAGGGGAAGATAATGGAAGTAAAGGGGAACTGAAGGGGAACTGAAGGGGCAATAAAGGGGAAACGAAGGGGAAACGAAGGGGAAGTAAAGGGGCAATAAAAGGGGCAACAAAGGGATTTTTGGGGGGCCAACCTTGGCGAAGGTGGAGCCCTTGCCCTCGCTCTCGATGGTGATGGTGGTGGTGCGGCGCAGCAGGATCTGGTCGATGTCCTCCTCGCAGAACTTGGAGCCTTCGTCGTCCTCCTCCATGATGGCGGCGTAGGCGCCCTTGCGAAGGAGGTCCTCAATCTCCTTCTTGGAGAACTGCTGGATCTGTGGGGCAGATGGGGGGGGAAAGGGAAATTCACCCCATGGTTCCCATGGAGAA
>NW_024965206.1:0-1056 GCF_019238085.1 Lagopus leucura
CCCCCCCGTCGCCCCCCGCCCGCCCGTCGCCCCGCGCCCCCCCGTCGACCCCCGCCGCCTTCCAGTGGCTCCCGGCGCCGGCCACCACCCGGCACCCGCTGCAGCCGCCGTACCCGCGGCCGTACCGCTTCCTGCTCAACGAGCCCCACAAGTGCCGCGGCCCGCGGCCGCCGTTCCTGGTGCTGCTGGTGGCCTCGCGGCCGTCGGACGCGGAGGGCCGCGCCGCCATCCGCCGCACGTGGGGCTCGGAGCTGGCGGTGCCCGGCGTCCCGCTGGTGCGGCTGTTCCTCACCGGCGTGCACCCGGTGTTCGGCGCGGAGCTGGGGCGGCTGCTGGCGGAGGAGAGCGGCGCGCACCGCGACGTGCTGCAGCAGGACTTCGTGGACACGTACCACAACCTGACCCTCAAGACGCTGATGGGGCTGCAGTGGGTGGCCCGCCACTGCCCCGCCGCCCGCTACGTGCTCAAGGCCGACTCCGACGTCTTCCTCAACGTCCCCTTCCTGGTGCGCCGCATCCTGCGGCCCGGCCGCCCCCCGCGCCGCCGCTTCGCCCTCGGCCACGTCTACCGCGGCACCGGGCCGCTGCGGAACCCCCGCATCAAGTGGTTCGTGCCGCGCCAGGTCTACCCGCACCGCTCCTACCCGCCGTACTGCGCCGGCCCCGCATACGTGCTGTCCGGCGACGTCGCCGTGGCGGCGTTCGGCGCGGCGCAGGAGCTGCCGCTGCTCAACATGGAGGACGCCTTCGTGGGGCTCTGCCTGCGCTCCCTGGGGGTCGCGGTCACCGACGGCCCCCCCGGCGCCTTCAACGTGGTGCGGCTGCCCTACGAGCGCTGCCGCTTCGGCCGCGCCGTCGTGGTTCATCGCTACGAGCCGCGGGAGGTGCTGAGGATCTGGCCGGACTTCACGGCTGAGAACGGGACGTGTCCGCCGTGGGGGGGGTGGGACGGGTAGGGGCACCGGGGGACCCGGAGGGACGGGGGGGGACCCGGAGGGGGGGTTGGAGCCGTGAGGATGGAGTGGGACCCATAGGGACAGAGTGGGACCCATAGGG
>NW_024965206.1:1066-1837 GCF_019238085.1 Lagopus leucura
ACCCATGAGGATGGAGTGGGACCCATAGGGACAGAGTGGGACCCATATGGGGGGGTGGGACCCATAGGGATGGGGTGGGACTCAAAAGGATGGTTTGGGACCCACAGGGGTGGTGTCTGCCCCATAGGAACTGTGTGCCCCACAGGGCCAGCAGCCATGGGCCGCATCCCCCGTAGGGGTGGCACAAAGTCACCCCATCGCCTGTGGCGACGCCCCCTGTGTCCCCCCATGAGGTGACCCCATAGGGGCAGCCCCCAGCCGGGCCCCCCTCTGCCCACCCCCCCAGTTCACAGCCGGCGCCCCTGAGCGGCTCGGAGCCCCCCACCCCCCACAGAGGCGTCTCCTCCCCACCTCAGGAACCCCATCGCCTTCGTTAATTAATTGAGCCGTTGATTGCAATTAAAGGGCTGAGCTGAGCCAACAACATCGCCTGTCCTTGGGACTCCTTTCTGTGTGGGGTGGGGGCACCTCTGTGGGGCGGGGGGCGCCTCTGTGGGGCTGCTGGTATCTCAGCGGGGCTGGGGACGCATCTGTGGGGCTGTGCTGGAGGCACGATGGGCGCCGGGTGGGGGGTCGGTGTCCCTACAGGTGCGGGGCTGACGATGCCATGGCTGTGGGGCCAGGCTGCCCCATGGACGCGGCGCCAATGACCCCACGGCTGCAGGGTCGCCGCCGGCCCCCCCCGCCCCCCCCCGGCGCTGATGCAGACCCTCCACAGTCGGTGCTTTATTCTCTCTGCTCCCGGCCCGGCGCAGCTCCGGGGTTCCGACC
>NW_024965207.1:0-2903 GCF_019238085.1 Lagopus leucura
GCCTTACTCTTTTGATTATATTGCAATTATAACATCTTGGTTATACACTTGGCGAGCCAGGCAGGCTGAATATACTAAAATTAACATGTCTTTCCTGTGGAATTTCTATAAATGGGTCAAGGGGGAGAACAATACTCCCCTAGAGAAAATGATTCCAGGGCAGATCCCAGGGTTTGAGGGATCGCCCTATTACGAGTTAGCTGCCATCATTGAAAAATGGGGTCCCTTACGTGTTATGGGCAATCTCTCCCCATATCGCATGGCAGACTATTTTCAAGGACTTGGCAAGGACATTCTCATTACCAAAGAAAGACAATTGGCTGCCTCCATGGTGGCATGGCCACTATTAACCGCTTTAAATCATGCGGACTCAAGAAATAATACTTTAGAAACCGAAAATCAGCTTTTGAAAGATCGCATTGAAAAGTTAGAGCACGAACTTGGCGTTTTAACGGGGAAGAAGCCAATTCTACATCTTCCTGTAAGCCAAATTCGTAATATTTCAATAAATGATGACCAGGCTCCTGAATCAACAGACTTCGTTGATCAGGACAACAAGAAATCCAAATCAGACCTTGAATGTCCAATTCAAACTGATCCATTGGAGGTCCGTCCTGTGATAACCCAAAAAACAAAAAAAGTACAGGACAGACCGGCAGGGGTGCCGCCTGATCAATGGCCCCCTGCCCAGACTCATTTACATGTGACAGCTCGGCCATACACAGCAACAGAATTAATGGACTTAGTACAACGATTTCGGCAGAAGCCCAGAGAAAGTGTGCCGGTTTGGTTATTGAGACTGTGGGATTCTGGGGCAGAAAGTGTCGTGGTGAATGGCCCAGAAATATCTAAGTTGGCCACCATGACTGTCCATCCTGCTCTTAGGCAAAGGTTATACGTGGGCAATCAATATCGTGATGAAAACCATTCCATACTAGAATGGTTAATGGCGGCCTGCCGTATGGTATGGCCGAATAAATCAGACATACCGTTACATACAGGTATGTGGTCCTCCATGGAGGACCTTCAGAACTATATCCGTGAACTGGGTGTAAGAGAGGCCATTTATGAAGATACATTTGATGGCCCTGATATGGTTAAATTTTCGGCAGGGATGAGAGATTTAATTCTACAACAAGCTCCCTCCCATCTGTACGGCACCCTAGTTTCGATATTAAATCCCCTTGTAGCATCAGAAGCCGTAGTCCAGCAGGTTGCCCAGTTAGTTGCCGATTTGGGAGAAACAGAACGCCTGCGGACTAGGCGCAATATTCGGTTTTTGGAGGAAGCAGAGGTCCTGCCGGTAAATAAAACCAGAATGCCGGCTACTCGAGCTCCTCGATCGGGACCCATAAGGGTATCCCGAAAACAAATGTTTAATGATTTAATTCGGGCTGGGGTCCAATTTGCTAAGATCGACCGCCAGCCCAACCACGTCCTTCTCCAGCTCTGGAGACAACTAAAGGACAATCAAAAATTCCAGAGCTACCCTAAGAAATCAAGGGTAAGAGCTATAGAGAGGGTTCCAACAACAACATGGAACCTAGAAGATTTTATTATTCCTAACAGGAAAAAGAAGCCACCTCAGGTGTCTCGGGCCACAATGCCTGAGCAGTCAGAAGCAAAAGAACTGGCCCTAGCACAATTCATGGCGTGACAAGGGATGTTAGTCCCCGTAGGGCCTCCAGACGGGACCGGAGGCCCTATGTAGAATTAACAATTTATTGGTCCCGAAAAAATATTCAGAGAGTTATGGCATTAGTGGATACTGGAGCAGAAACATCAATTATCTATGGAGATCCAGGAAAATTTCATGGCGACAGAGTGATGATTGGTGGTTTTGGGGGACAGACTATTCCTGTCACCCAAACATGGTTAAAATTGGGGGTTGGGCGTCTCCCACCCCGGGAGTACAAGGTGTCTATTGCCCCAGTCCAAGAATACATCCTGGGCATAGACATTCTATGGGGTCTGGCTCTCCAAACAACTGTGGGAGAGTTCAGACTTCGACAAAGATGTATCAGTATCCGGGCGGTGCAGGCAATATTAAGAGGCCATGCGAAACATGAGCCTGTTTGCCTGCCGAAACCGCGCCGGATTACTAATGTTAGACAGTATAGACTCCCGGGTGGGCAAGATGAAATATCGAGAACGGTGCAGGAATTAGAAAAAGTGGGCATTATAAGACCTGCACACAGCCCGTATAACTCCCCCATATGGCCAGTGCGAAAGTCGGATGGCACATGGAGGATGACAGTAGATTACAGAGAATTAAATAAGGTCACGCCGCCTATTCATGCGGCCGTACCCAATATTGCTTCCCTAATGGACACATTGAGTAGGGAGATAAAAACCTATCATTGTGTCCTAGATCTAGCAAATGCATTCTTCAGTATCCCAATTGCTGAGGAATCGCAAGATCAGTTTGCGTTTACGTGGGGAGGCAGGCAGTGGACCTTTCAGGTCCTGCCACAGGGGTACGTGCATTCACCAACGTATTGTCATAATCTAGTGGCGCGTGACCTGGCTGACTGGAGAAAACCTGATGATGTTAACCTATATCATTATATTGATGATCTCCTGTTGACATCCGACTCACTGGAGGTAGTAGGACAGGCAGCTGATTCATTAACTGCCTATTTGCAACAAAGGGGATGGGCTATAAATCCCCAAAAGGTGCAAGGTCCAGGCCTGTCCGTAAAATTCCTGGGGGTGGTTTGGTCAGGAAAGACCAAAGTGCTACCCAGTGCTGTTATAGATAAGGTTCAGGCATTTCCAGTCCCTACAACATCAAAGCAGCTGCAAGAGTTTCTAGGTATATTGGGTTATTGGCGTTCCTTTATACCTCACCTAGCGCAGCTGCTAAGGCCATTATACAGACTCACAAAAAAGGGGCAGCTATG
>NW_024965207.1:3003-5495 GCF_019238085.1 Lagopus leucura
CAGGATGCTTTCCAACAAGCAAAACTGGCAGTTAAACAAGCTCAGGCATTGGGTATATTCGATCCTACCCTCCCAGCCGAGTTGGACGTTCATGTTACTCAAGACGGCTTCGGTTGGGGCCTGTGGCAGCGCCAGAGTTCTGTTCGGACCCCCATTGGTTTCTGGTCTCAGGTTTGGCACGGAGCAGAAGAAAGATACAGTATGATTGAAAAACAGTTATTGGCTGCCTATTCGGCATTACAGGCAGTAGAGCCAATAACTCAGACAGCTGCAGTTATAGTCAAGACCACTCTGCCAATTCAGGGGTGGGTGAAGGATCTGACCCACCTTCCTAAGACAGGGGTGGCCCAAGCACAAACAGTGGCACGATGGGTCGCCTATCTCAGCCAAAGGAGCAGTCTGTCTTCATCCCCCTTGAAAGAAGAACTTCAGAAGATCCTAGGCCCAGTTACATATCACAGTGATGCACCAAAAGAAATACTGGTCGCTCCACCAGAGAAGAGTCCCGTTCACGAGGGAAAATATCCTATCCCTGAAGATGCCTGGTACACAGATGGGTCCAGCAAGGGCAACCCGAGCAAGTGGAGAGCAATAGCATACCATCCTTCCACCGAGACAATCTGGTTCGATGAGGGGGATGGTCAGAGCAGCCAATGGGCAGAACTGCGAGCCGTGTGGATGGTTATAACTAAGGAACCCGGTGATGGTATCCTGAACATCTGCACAGATAGTTGGGCTGTGTACCGGGGGCTCACTCTCTGGATTGCACAGTGGGCCACCCAGGAATGGACTATCCACGCCCGACCGATCTGGGGCAAAGACATGTGGTTAGATATATGGAATACGGTCAAACACAGGACTGTACATGTCTACCATGTTTCTGGTCATCAGCCCCTACAGTCACCGGGAAACGATGAAGCCGACACATTGGCCCGAGTTCGATGGATTGAGAATTCACCATCTGAGAACATCGCCCGCTGGCTACATCAGAAGCTACGGCATGCTGGACAAAAGACAATGTGGGCAGCTGCTAAAGCATGGGGACTGCCCATACAACTATCTGATATCGTCCAGGCATGCCAGGATTGCGACGCTTGCTCCAAGATGAGACCGAGATCGTTGCCCGAAACAACAGCCCATCTTGCTAGGGGACACAATCCTCTCCAGCGATGGCAGGTCGATTACATCGGGCCCCTTCCTCGTTCCGAAGGGGCAAGATATGCCCTGACCTGTGTCGACACTGCAAGTGGGCTACTGCAGGCCTATCCAGTACCAAAAGCAAACCAGGCATATACCATCAAGGCACTCACTAAACTGATGTCTGCCTACGGGACACCTCAAGTCATCGAGAGCGACCAAGGGACTCATTTTACTGGTGCAACGATACAGCGCTGGGCAGAAGAAAATAACATCGAATGGCGATTCCACCTGCCATATAATCCAACAGGGGCAGGCCTCATCGAACGTTATAATGGTATTCTTAAGGCTGCCCTGAAGACAGACTCCCAGTCCTTGCAGGGGTGGACAAAAAGACTGTATGAAACCCTGCGGGACCTGAATGAAAGACCTCGAGATGGCAGACCCAGTGCCCTGAGAATGTTGCAGACGACATGGGCCACCCCGCTTAGGATCCAAATTACGGGCACTGATCATCAGGTAAGACCCCAAATTGGTAATGAAAATAATCTTCTGCTCCCTGCCCCTGAAAACTTAGAGCCAGGTACCCATAAAATAAAATGGCCCTGGAAGGTGCAGGTAGGACCCAAGTGGTGTGGCCTACTTGCACCTTGGGGGAGACTATTGGAGGTGGGAGGCTCAGTAGTCCCTCCAGTAATAGGTACATGGCCTACTGATATTATGGTCAACACTCCGATCTTTATTGCTAAAGGGACCCCCATCATGTCCCTATGGCAGATCAGGACACCTCCTTTGGTGCCTGATATCGTTATGCAGCCGCAGATATCCGGCAAAAAGGTGTGGTACAGGCGGCCAGGACGTGCCCCAGTACAAGCGGAAGTGTTGACCCAAGACAGAAATACGGCCTGTATCTTGCCCTGGAGAGCAGACCTTCCCCTCCTGGTACCTGTAAAACATCTGTATTACTCCCCGTGAGTCTGTGAGCCTTCAGGACCACCGGAAGGAACAAAATGCCATCAAGCGTTCCAGTGTTGCTGTCAGATCACGTACAACACCCGGTGATGGTCTGCATGGGACTGATGGAACATAGAATGGACTTGCACCTCAGGACCTCATGCCTCCAGGCACATCATCGAGCACTGGCCCATAGAAGAGTATGGACATCCACTAATCATCACTTGTCTTGAACTGTACCAACATACGTCGCGATAAAATTATATAAGCGTCGCGACATACCGGATCTCTGTATTAGGGAAAGCTTACCCTTTTGTTAACCTGATCATTGGTTCACGCCGTGAAGGGGTGGAGTGTATGGGAACTGCTGAGTCACGGCCTGAACCTCTGATTGATCACCT
>NW_024965208.1:0-3209 GCF_019238085.1 Lagopus leucura
GTGAGTTTTATGGGATTCTGACGGGATTTGGGGTCATTTTCAGGGATTTGGGGTCATTTTAAAGGATTTGGGGTCATTTTCAGGGGGTTCCAGGGGTCCTCAGAGGCTCCAGGATGGAATTAAGGACAATTTTGGGGTGAATTCGGGCCATTTTGGGGCAAATTTGGGGCGTTTTTTAGGAGCCCTTGCGAGACTTTGAAGGCAGATCTGGGGTCATTTTGGGGGATTTTGGGTCATTTTGAGGAACACAAAGGGGTCCTGAAGGGCTCCAGGTTGGACCTGGGGCCAATTTTGGGGTAAATTTGGGTCATTTTGGGACCAATTCGGGCCGTTTTCTTAAGCCCCTGTGCGATTGACAGCATTTGAAGCCATTTTGGGGCGATTTCAGGGCATTTTGGGTCATTTTGGGGGATTCCAGGACCCCGAAGGGCACCGCGATGCATTCGGGGATAATTTGGGGCTCAATTTGGGCGATTTGGGGTAAATTGGGGCCCGTTTCGTGGCTCTCCGGTGTTTCCCGACCCTTAAGGGCCGCCCTGGGGCGATTTTGGGGCGATTCCAAGCGGTTTCGGGTCATTTTCAAGGACGCTGAGGGGCTCCGCGGCGGCCGCGCGGCGTTCGGGGCGGATTTTGGGGTAAATTCGGCGGATTTCGGGGCCCACCTCCTCTCGCAGCGCCTTCAGCAGCCTCACAGCCTCCGCCACCTCCGCCATTTTGCGCCTCACGCCGACCGGAACCGGAAAACGGCAGCTCAGCCAATCAAAACGCGGCACGGAGCTGCTTAGCCAATAACAGCGCGCATAGCGCAGCGCTGAACCCGCCTCTCTGCGAGGATTGGCAGAGAGAAAGGAAGAGGCGGTGCTGGGAGTGATGGACGAGTGGCTCGTCCAATGGGAGCGCAGCACCGCGCCGTGACTTCCTGAAAAGCCCCAAAACGCCTCAAAATGCCCCAAACCCGCCCAAATTCCCCGCGAGGCCCCAAAATCTCGCGATATCGCGCCGCAAATCCCCCCGCGCCCCCACCCGCCCCCATTTTCCCCCCAATGCCCCGAATTCACCCCGAATTCCCGCCCCAAATTCATTTATTTTCCCCAAACCCCCCCGATTTCAGCCCAAAACTCGGCGCCGTTTTTCTCCTCCGCCTTTATTTCCCCATCCTGCCGGGTCTCCGTGGTGCAGCGCCGCCGCTCCGCCCCCAAAAGCCCCCGGGTTGGGTCCAAAAGGCCCCAAATTTGGGTTTCAAAATCCGCCATTTTGGGTCCAAACGGCGCCGTTTTGGGGCCAAAAAGCTGAAATTTGGGGGTCAGGATTTCCCAAATTCGGGGCTGGGAGGCAAAAATTGGGGTGAAAAGAGGCGAATTTGGGGGCGAAAGGCGCAGATTTGGGTGCAGAGCCCAAATTTGGGGTCGGGGGCGTCGAGATCCGAGTGCAAAACCCCACATTTGGGTCCAAAAAGGGGAATTTGGGGGCTCAAAGTCGCCATTTTGGGTCTGAACCCCCAGATTTGAGGCCTGAATCCCCCGATTTTAGGGGCAAAAATGGGGTTTTTCACCCCAAAATCCCAAATCTGAGGGGTTTTGAGGCAAATGATCCCAAATCTGAGCCGGGATCCGGCGATTTTTGGGTGGAAATACCCCGATTTTGGGTCAAAACTGCGATTTGGAGCCCAAAGCCGGGCTGAGAGCCCAAAGTTTGGGACAAAAGCCCCCAAATTTGGGGTAAAATCTTCAAGTTTTGGGCAAAACCCCTGGATTTGGTGCCTTTGTGCCCCGATTTTGGGTCCAAATGCTTCCATTTTGGGGTCCAAAATCCCATTTTCTTACCCCCAAAGCCCAAATCTGAGGCGCTCAGAGCCCAAAGCCGGGTTGGAGCCTCCAGATTTTGGGTGAAAAACCTCAGATTTTGGGTCAAAACCTTCAGATTTTGGGTCAAAACTTCACATTTGGGCTTAAATCTGTTGATTTTGGGTCAAAAGTATCCATTTTTGGACCCCGAAAGCCCAAATCTGAGGCGCTCAGACCCCAAACGGCCTCAAACCGAGGGGAGACCCCCGGATTTTGGGTCAAAATCCCCCGATTTTGGGTCAAACCTTCAAATTTTGGGGTCTCAGCCCCCAATTTTGGGTCTGAACGCCTGGATTTGGGCTCAAAAACTCCCATTTTTGAACCCTAAACCCCAAATCTGAGGGGCTCAGACCCCAAACGGCCCCAAATTGAGGGCGGACCCCCCGATTTTGGGTGAAAACCCCCCGATTTTGGGGCTCAGCGCCGCCCCCCCCGGTCCCTTAACGGGGTGCTGCGGCTGCGGCTCCGCCTCTTGGAGCGAGGGGCGGAGCCTGGGGTCGCGCTCTGATTGGCCGAAGGTTGCGAGGTTCCGCTTCCGGATTGGCGATCGCGACCGGAAGCCCCGCCCCTTTTGTCGTGGCCCCGCCCGCTGCGGGCTCGAAGCTCCGCCTCTTCCTGTTCCTTGCGGCGCCGTTCCCTTTCCCGGGCTCTGGCCTGGCGCTCCGCCTGCTTCTGAGAGAACTGCCGCCATTGGGCGGGAAAATGCATACATTAGGAAAGGGGGCGGGGCTACGGGGCGAGGGGGCGGGGCTTAGAGATGGGGCAATGAATGGGGGAAGGATCTGAGGGGGGAAATGGGGAAAAATGGGGGAAAGCGGGTTGGGTTAGCCCCGCCCACCGGTAGTCCCGCCCACCTGGCTGTCAGTCAGCGGCAGCCAATAGATGCACGGCGCAGCCTTGGTCTTCCGGAAGAGATCGTCCAATAGTTTTGCAGGAGGTTCTTCCGGGGCTTTCTCTACCGGAAGAGGAGGGGCCACGTGGGGACACGCCCACTGTGAGTGTAGCCCCGCCCCTTCTGTGCCCCACTGCGACCCATAGAGCCCCATAGCCACCACATAGCTCCCCATAGCCACCCCATAGCGACCCATAGCCACCCCATAGCGACCCATAGCCACCCATAATGCCCCATAACCACCCCATAGCAACCCATAGAACCCCATAGAGCCCCACAGCCACCTCATAGCGCCCCATAACCACCCCATAGCCATCCCATAGACTATAGTGCCCCATAAACACCCCATAGTGCCCCATAGCACCCCATAACAGCCCCACAGCACCCCATAACCACCCCAGTGCCCCATAACCACCCCATAGCGCTCCATAGCACCTCATACCACCCCACATCACCCCATAACCCCCCCATAG
>NW_024965209.1:0-768 GCF_019238085.1 Lagopus leucura
GGGAAGTTGTGGGATGGGGAGAAGGGTGTGAAGATGGGAAATGGGGAAACGGGGGTCGGTGGGTTGGGACTCCATGGGTTTGAGCTCTTTAGGATTTGGGGTCACTGGAGTTTGAAGTATTTGGAGTCGCTTTGGGGTCACTGAGGTTTGGGATCGTTGGGGTTTGGAGTCTTTGGGTTTTGGAACTGAGGTCTTTGGGGTTTGGAGCCATTGGGTTTGGGGTCATTGGTGTTCAGGTACTTTTTTGGGGATTTGGGGTCATTGGGATTTGAGCTGTTTCTTTGGGGTTTGGGGTCTTCAGGGCTTCAGGTCACCGAGGTTTTGGCTCTAACTTTGGGGTCTGGATTTGGGGTCACTGGGGTCTCAGACCCCACATGGTGCCGCCGGCACTGGGATGGCTGGGGGCTGCTTGGGGCCGTGCATGTTGGGCACTTCTTCCATATGGGATTTTGCCTTTGTTTTTTTGGGGTCGGGGCACCCATCCCCCTTTGTGCCACTGGAGCAGCTTGATCCCAAAATGAGCTCAAACCCGACCCCGATTCCTTATTTCCCCAAACCCCCCAAATCAAAAACCAGACCAAAAATGGCTGCAAAGAGGATTTGGGATTTTTGGTGCTGCAGTGGGGATTTGGGGCGATGCAGAGGGGATTTGGGGTTGTTATTGATGCAGAGGGAATTTGGGGCGATGCAGAGGGGATTTGGGGTTGTTATTGATGCAGGGGGGATTTGGGGTGATGCAGACGGGATTTGGGGTTGTTATCGATGCAG
>NW_024965209.1:778-1375 GCF_019238085.1 Lagopus leucura
GGGATTTGGGGTGATGCAGACGGGATTTGGGGTTGTTATCGATGCAGATGGGATTTGGGGTGATGCAGAGGGAATTTGGGGTTGTTATTGATGCAGTGGGGATTTGGGGCGATGCAGACAGGATTTTTGGTGCCACGGTGGGAATTTGGGGTGCTGTCAGGTCTGCAGCGGGGCAGGAGGAGGTGAACATAAAGGTTCCCAAATGCTGGATGGCAGTGGGGCTGCCAGGCGGCGTTAGGATAAGCGTGGGGACGAGCTGACGGCCCTCCTGACCCCACAGCGGGGCTGGGGGGGTGACAAGGAGGTGCAGTGACCCCCCCACGGGGCTTTGAACCCCCAAAACCTCAGAAAGTGGAAGGGGGGTGTGGAGGGACGCTGTCACTTTGGGGGCATCCCCCCCCCCCCACTGCTGTCACCTCGGGGACCCCATGAGCACAGCGTCCTTACAAGAAGGGGGAGGGACCTCAAATGCTGTGTTGGGGTTTCTGGCACCCCTGGGGCTCCCTGCATGCCCTGTGCCCCCCCTCCCCCCCGTAGCCCCTGGCACCCCATTCCCATTACTGCACCCCATTCCCTCTCCTGCACCCCATTCCCACC
>NW_024965210.1:0-1447 GCF_019238085.1 Lagopus leucura
CAATGGATGCCCAGGGAGGTGGTGGAGTCACCGAGCCTGGGGGTGTTGAAGGAAAGGCTGGATGTTGTGTTGAGGGACATGGTTTAGTGGGAGCTATTGGGAATAGGTGAACGGTTGGACTGGGTGATCTTTTAGGTCTTTTCCAACCTTGGTGATTCTATGATTCTATGATTCTATGATTCAAGACCCGCCTGGACGCCGACCTGTGCTGCAGGAACTGCTTTGGCAGGGGGTTGCACTCCATGATCTCTAGGGATCCCTTCCAACCCCTGTGATTCCACAAGACAGAAGCTGCTGAGCTCCCGGTGCCGCTCACCTGGCCCCCTGCACGCTGCTGCCCAGTGCCCGGCCGCGCCGCACTTGAAGCAAACATCCGAGCCGCGACCCACGGCTCCACCGCCTCCGAACCGCGCCGCCTTCTTCTGCCACTTCTCCTTCCACACCTGCGGCCCATTTCACGCCGTTTCAGCCCCGTTTCAGCCCGGTTTCAGCCCCTCCTCCCCGGGGCGCTGCCGGCCGCCCCGCTCCCCTACCTGCTTGCGGAGCTGCCTTCCCCACAGCGCGGCGCCCCGCACGTGGGATCTGCTCTTCAGGTTGAGCCTCACAAAGTTGCCCTGGGGTCGTCGAGGAGCCCTGCGGGAAACCAAGAAGCCGTCAGGATGGGGTGAGGAACATCGCAAATCCCAAAGGTCCTTTGGGCACCGCGACAGCGGGAGCCCCTGCAATGGGGCTGCTGTAGGGAACCGGCTCAGGCAGGGGGGGGTTGGACTCGATGATCTCTGCAGGTCCCTTCCAACCCCTACGGTTCTGTGCTTCTGTAATGGGGCAGCAAGGGGGGGAACGCCAGAAAAGAGCAGATGGAGCACGAGGCAGGGGGAGAGGCGACACAATTTGCTCTGGTCTGTGCTCTGTGCGCTGCAGATGGGAGAATGGCTTTGGAGCAGCACACAGGGAAAAGAAGACTGAGAGGGGACCTGATCCAGGTCTATAAGTATCTAAGGTGTGGGGGGCAGAATGGTGAGGCCGGACTGTTTTCAGTGGTGAGTGGAGACAGGACAAGGGGAAATGGCCAGAAACTGCAGCACAGGAAGTTGTGCACAAATGTGTGCAAGAACTTCTTTACAGTGAGGTGACGGAGCACTGGAACAGGCTGCAGGGAGGGGGGGGAGTCTGTGGGTCCCAACGTGTCTCTATGGGTCCCAACGTGTCTCTATGGGTCCCACTGTTCACTGCAGCAGGCTGCCCAGGGAGGTAGTGGAGTCTCCTTCTCTGGAGATCATAGAATCATAGAATCACCAAGGTTGGAAAAGACCTAAAAGATCACCCAGTCCAACCGTTCACCTATTCCCAATAGCTCCCACTAAACCATGTCCCTCAACACAACATCCAGCCTTTCCTTGAACACCCCCAGGCTCGGTGACTCCACCACCTCCCTGGGCATCCATTG
>NW_024965211.1:0-5413 GCF_019238085.1 Lagopus leucura
AGGTGATCAATCAGAGGTTCAGGCCGTGACTCAGCAGTTCCCATACACTCCACCCCTTCACGGCGTGAACCAATGATCAGGTTAACAAAAGGGTAAGCTTTCCCTAATACAGAGATCCGGTATATCGCGACGCTTATACAATTTTATCGCGACGTATGTTGGTACAGTTCAAGACAAGTGATGATTAGTGGATGTCCATACTCTTCTATGGGCCAGTGCTCGATGATGTGCCTGGAGGCATGAGGTCCTGAGGTGCAAGTCCATTCTATGTTCCATCAGTCCCATGCAGACCATCACCGGGTGTTGTACGTGATCTGACAGCAACACTGGAACGCTTGATGGCATTTTGTTCCTTCCGGTGGTCCTGAAGGCTCACAGACTCATGGGGAGTAATACAGATGTTTTACAGGTACCAGGAGGGGAAGGTCTGCTCTCCAGGGCAAGATACAGGCCGTATTTCTGTCTTGGGTCAACACTTCCGCTTGTACTGGGGCACGTCCTGGCCGCCTGTACCACACCTTTTTGCCGGATATCTGCGGCTGCATAACGATATCAGGCACCAAAGGAGGTGTCCTGATCTGCCACAGGGACATGATGGGGGTCCCTTTAGCAATAAAGATCGGAGTGTTGACTATAATATCAGTAGGCCATGTACCTATTACTGGAGGGACTACTGAGCCTCCCACCTCCAATAGTCTCCCCCAAGGTGCAAGTAGGCCACACCACTTGGGTCCTACCTGCACCTTCCAGGGCCATTTTATTTTATGGGTACCTGGCTCTAAGTTTTCAGGGGCAGGGAGCAGAAGATTATTTTCATTACCAATTTGGGGTCTTACCTGATGATCAGTGCCCGTAATTTGGATCCTAAGCGGGGTGGCCCATGTCGTCTGCAACATTCTCAGGGCACTGGGTCTGCCATCTCGAGGTCTTTCATTCAGGTCCCGCAGGGTTTCATACAGTCTTTTTGTCCACCCCTGCAAGGACTGGGAGTCTGTCTTCAGGGCAGCCTTAAGAATACCATTATAACGTTCGATGAGGCCTGCCCCTGTTGGATTATATGGCAGGTGGAATCGCCATTCGATGTTATTTTCTTCTGCCCAGCGCTGTATCGTTGCACCAGTAAAATGAGTCCCTTGGTCGCTCTCGATGACTTGAGGTGTCCCGTAGGCAGACATCAGTTTAGTGAGTGCCTTGATGGTATATGCCTGGTTTGCTTTCGGTACTGGATAGGCCTGCAGTAGCCCACTTGCAGTGTCGACACAGGTCAGGGCATATCTTGCCCCTTCGGAACGAGGAAGGGGCCCGATGTAATCGACCTGCCATCGCTGGAGAGGATTGTGTCCCCTAGCAAGATGGGCTGTTGTTTCGGGCAACGATCTCGGTCTCATCTTGGAGCAAGCGTCGCAATCCTGGCATGCCTGGACGATATCAGATAGTTGTATGGGCAGTCCCCATGCTTTAGCAGCTGCCCACATTGTCTTTTGTCCAGCATGCCGTAGCTTCTGATGTAGCCAGCGGGCGATGTTCTCAGATGGTGAATTCTCAATCCATCGAACTCGGGCCAATGTGTCGGCTTCATCGTTTCCCGGTGACTGTAGGGGCTGATGACCAGAAACATGGTAGACACGTACAGTCCTGTGTTTGACCGTATTCCATATATCTAACCACATGTCTTTGCCCCAGATCGGTCGGGCGTGGATAGTCCATTCCTGGGTGGCCCACTGTGCAATCCAGAGAGTGAGCCCCCGGTACACAGCCCAACTATCTGTGCAGATGTTCAGGATACCATCACCGGGTTCCTTGGTTATAACCATCCACACGGCTCGCAGTTCTGCCCATTGGCTGCTCTGACCATCCCCCTCATCGAACCAGATTGTCTCGGTGGAAGGATGGTATGCTATTGCTCTCCACTTGCTCGGGTTGCCCTTGCTGGACCCATCTGTGTACCAGGCATCTTCAGGGATAGGATATTTTCCCTCGTGAACGGGACTCTTCTCTGGTGGAGCGACCAGTATTTCTTTTGGTGCATCACTGTGATATGTAACTGGGCCTAGGATCTTCTGAAGTTCTTCTTTCAAGGGGGATGAAGACAGACTGCTCCTTTGGCTGAGATAGGCGACCCATCGTGCCACTGTTTGTGCTTGGGCCACCCCTGTCTTAGGAAGGTGGGTCAGATCCTTCACCCACCCCTGAATTGGCAGAGTGGTCTTGACTATAACTGCAGCTGTCTGAGTTATTGGCTCTACTGCCTGTAATGCCGAATAGGCAGCCAATAACTGTTTTTCAATCATACTGTATCTTTCTTCTGCTCCGTGCCAAACCTGAGACCAGAAACCAATGGGGGTCCGAACAGAACTCTGGCGCTGCCACAGGCCCCAACCGAAGCCGTCTTGAGTAACATGAACGTCCAACTCGGCTGGGAGGGTAGGATCGAATATACCCAATGCCTGAGCTTGTTTAACTGCCAGTTTTGCTTGTTGGAAAGCATCCTGTTCGGTTTTCCCCCAGTCCCATAGCTGCCCCTTTTTTGTGAGTCTGTATAATGGCCTTAGCAGCTGCGCTAGGTGAGGTATAAAGGAACGCCAATAACCCAATATACCTAGAAACTCTTGCAGCTGCTTTGATGTTGTAGGGACTGGAAATGCCTGAACCTTATCTATAACAGCACTGGGTAGCACTTTGGTCTTTCCTGACCAAACCACCCCCAGGAATTTTACGGACAGGCCTGGACCTTGCACCTTTTGGGGATTTATAGCCCATCCCCTTTGTTGCAAATAGGCAGTTAATGAATCAGCTGCCTGTCCTACTACCTCCAGTGAGTCGGATGTCAACAGGAGATCATCAATATAATGATATACGTTAACATCATCAGGTTTTCTCCAGTCAGCCAGGTCACGCGCCACTAGATTATGACAATACGTTGGTGAATGCACGTACCCCTGTGGCAGGACCTGAAAGGTCCACTGCCTGCCTCCCCACGTAAACGCAAACTGATCTTGCGATTCCTCAGCAATTGGGATACTGAAGAATGCATTTGCTAGATCTAGGACACAATGATAGGTTTTTATCTCCCTACTCAATGTGTCCATTAGGGAAGCAATATTGGGTACGGCCGCATGAATAGGCGGCGTGACCTTATTTAATTCTCTGTAATCTACTGTCATCCTCCATGTGCCATCCGACTTTCGCACTGGCCATATGGGGGAGTTATACGGGCTGTGTGCAGGTCTTATAATGCCCACTTTTTCTAATTCCTGCACCGTTCTCGATATTTCATCTTGCCCACCCGGGAGTCTATACTGTCTAACATTAGTAATCCGGCGCGGTTTCGGCAGGCAAACAGGCTCATGTTTCGCATGGCCTCTTAATATTGCCTGCACCGCCCGGATACTGATACATCTTTGTCGAAGTCTGAACTCTCCCACAGTTGTTTGGAGAGCCAGACCCCATAGAATGTCTATGCCCAGGATGTATTCTTGGACTGGGGCAATAGACACCTTGTACTCCCGGGGTGGGAGACGCCCAACCCCCAATTTTAACCATGTTTGGGTGACAGGAATAGTCTGTCCCCCAAAACCACCAATCATCACTCTGTCGCCATGAAATTTTCCTGGATCTCCATAGATAATTGATGTTTCTGCTCCAGTATCCACTAATGCCATAACTCTCTGAATATTTTTTCGGGACCAATAAATTGTTAATTCTACATAGGGCCTCCGGTCCCGTCTGGAGGCCCTACGGGGACTAACATCCCTTGTCACGCCATGAATTGTGCTAGGGCCAGTTCTTTTGCTTCTGATGGCTCAGGCATTGTGGCCCGAGACACCTGAGGTGGCTTCTTTTTCCTGTTAGGAATAATAAAATCTTCTAGGTTCCATGTTGTTGTTGGAACCCTCTCTATAGCTCTTACCCTTGATTTCTTAGGGTAGCTCTGGAATTTTTGATTGTCCTTTAGTTGTCTCCAGAGCTGGAGAAGGACGTGGTTGGGCTGGCGGTCGATCTTAGCAAATTGGACCCCAGCCCGAATTAAATCATTAAACATTTGTTTTCGGGATACCCTTATGGGTCCCGATCGAGGAGCTCGAGTAGCCGGCATTCTGGTTTTATTTACCGGCAGGACCTCTGCTTCCTCCAAAAACCGAATATTGCGCCTAGTCCGCAGGCGTTCTGTTTCTCCCAAATCAGCAACTAACTGGGCAACCTGCTGGACTACGGCTTCTGATGCTACAAGGGGATTTAATATCGAAACTAGGGTGCCGTACAGATGGGAGGGAGCTTGTTGTAGAATTAAATCTCTCATCCCTGCTGAAAATTTAACCATATCAGGGCCATCAAATGTATCTTCATAAATGGCCTCTCTTACACCCAGTTCACGGATATAGTTCTGAAGGTCCTCCATAGAGGACCACATACCTGTATGTAACGGTATGTCTGATTTATTCGGCCATACCATACGGCAGGCCGCCATTAACCATTCTAGTATGGAATGGTTTTCATCACGATATTGATTGCCCACGTATAACCTTTGCCTAAGAGCAGGATGGACAGTCATGGTGGCCAACTTAGATATTTCTGGGCCATTCACCACGACACTTTCTGCCCCAGAATCCCACAGTCTCAATAACCAAGCCGGCACACTTTCTCTGGGCTTCTGCCGAAATCGTTGTACTAAGTCCATTAATTCTGTTGCTGTGTATGGCCGAGCTGTCACATGTAAATGAGTCTGGGCAGGGGGCCATTGATCAGGCGGCACCCCTGCCGGTCTGTCCTGTACTTTTTTTGTTTTTTGGGTTATCACAGGACGGACCTCCAATGGATCAGTTTGAATTGGACATTCAAGGTCTGATTTGGATTTCTTGTTGTCCTGATCAACGAAGTCTGTTGATTCAGGAGCCTGGTCATCATTTATTGAAATATTATGAATTTGGCTTACAGGAAGATGTAGAATTGGCTTCTTCCCCGTTAAAACGCCAAGTTCGTGCTCTAACTTTTCAATGCGATCTTTCAAAAGCTGATTTTCGGTTTCTAAAGTATTATTTCTTGAGTCCGCATGATTTAAAGCGGTTAATAGTGGCCATGCCACCATGGAGGCAGCCAATTGTCTTTCTTTGGTAATAAGAATGTCCTTGCCAAGTCCTTGAAAATAGTCTGCCATGCGATATGGGGAGAGATTGCCCATAACACGTAAGGGACCCCATTTTTCAATGATGGCAGCTAACTCGTAATAGGGCGATCCCTCAAACCCTGGGATCTGCCCTGGAATCATTTTCTCTAGGGGAGTATTGTTCTCCCCCTTGACCCATTTATAGAAATTCCACAGGAAAGACATGTTAATTTTAGTATATTCAGCCTGCCTGGCTCGCCAAGTGTATAACCAAGATGTTATAATTGCAATATAATCAAAAGAGTAAGG
>NW_024965212.1:0-1598 GCF_019238085.1 Lagopus leucura
GAGGTGTTGGGGTGGATCCCAATGGGATTGGGGTGATCCCAAAGGACACAGAGGTGTTGGGGTGGATCCCAATGGGATTGGAGCGATCCCAAAGGATGCAGAGGTGTTGGGGTGGATCCCAATGGGATTGGGGCGATCCCAAAGGACACAGAGGTGTTGCGCTGGATCCCAATGGGGTTGGGGCGATCCCACAGGATACAGAGGTGTTGGGATGGATCCCAATGGGATCGGAGAGATCCCAAAGTGTTGGGATAGATCACGATGTGATTGGAGAGATCCTGATAGGACTGGGGAGATCCCAATGGGATTAGAGAGATCCCAATGGGCACAAAGGCATTGGGATGGATTCCAATGGGGCTGGGTGGATCCCAATGGGCACAGAGGTGCTGGGATGGATCCCAATGGGATCTGAGTGATCCCAAATGTACATGGAGGCTTTGGGATGAATCCCAATAGGATCCCTGTGGGATTGGAGAGATCCCAAAATGTTGGGATGGATCCCGATGGGATTGGAGTGATCCCAGTGGGCGCAGAGGTTTTGGGATGGATGAGCCATCCCAATGGGACTGGGGAGATCCGAAAGGATGCAGAGGCATTGGGATGGATCCTGGTGGGATCGTGGTGATCCCAAATGGATACGGAGATGTCAGGATGGATCCCAATGGGATTACAGTGAGCTCAATAGGCACAGAAGTGTTGGGATGGATCCCAATGGGGCTGGAAATGGGAACGGATGGATCCCTACTGTCAGCTGTCCCACGGTGGGACTGGAGCTGGGGACAGACATATCCCAGTGGGTGGATGACCCCATAGGGACACGAAGGGAGAAACTGATGGATCCCAATGGATCAGCGTCCCCAGAGAGACCCGGAAATGGGAACTGACGGATCCCAATGGATCAGTGTCCCCAAACAGAACCAGAAATGGCAACTGATGGATCCCAGTGGATGGAGGACCCCATATGGACATGGAAATGGGAATTGATGGATCCTAATGGATAGATGACTCCATATAGACCTGGAAATGGGAAATGATGGATCCTGATGGGTCGCTCTCCTCAAACAGACCCCAGAAATGGGAACTGATGGATCCCGACGGGTCAATGTCCTCGTACAGACGTGGAAGTGGGAACTGATGGATCCTGATGGATGGATGACCCCATATGGACATGGAAGTGGGAACTGATGGATCCTGATGGGTCAGTGTCCCCAAACAGAACCAGAAATGGCAACTGATGGATCCCAGTGGATGGAGGACCCCATATGGACATGGAAATGGGAACTGATGGATCCTAATGGATGGAGGACTCCATATAGACCTGGAAATGGGAACTGATGGATCCTAATGGATGGATGACTCCATATGGACATGGAAATGGGAACTGATGGATCCTAATGGATGGAGGACTCCATATAGACCTGGAAATGGGAACTGATGGATCCTGATGGGTCAGTGTCCCCAGACAGCTCCAGAAATGGGAACTGCTGGATCCCAATGGGTCGCTGTCCCCAGACAGACCCCAGAAATGGGAACTGCTGGATCCCAGTGGGTCAACGTCTCCAAACAGCCCCCAACAACGGGAAGTGACGGATCCCAGC
>NW_024965212.1:1698-4101 GCF_019238085.1 Lagopus leucura
CAACGTCTCCAAACAGCCCCCAACAACGGGAAGTGACGGATCCCAGCGGCCATCATTCCCCCAGCACAGCGACCTGCAGCTCCCCGTGCCGCCTTCACTCGGCCAGGGACGGCGCCGGAGCTGCGGGTGCCGCAGCGGCAGGCGGTGGGAAGCCAGGGGGCACAAAGGCTCGGGCGGGGAAGGAGAGAGCCCAGGGCAGCTCCAGGGGGGACAACGGCAGGGGGGGTCCGGCGGAAGGGAAGGGCGGGGGTCCGACGTCGGCTCGGAGGTCGGCGGGGGGCGGCGCGGGGGTCTTTTCCCCGGCGTGGGTGCGCCGGTGCCGGTTGAGGTGGGAGCTGCGGCTGAAGCATTTGCCGCAGGCCGGGCAGGCGTAGGGCTTCTCTCCGGTGTGCACGCGGCGGTGGATGGTGAGCTCGGAGCGCTGGATGAAGCTCTTGCCGCACTCGGGGCAGCCGTAGGGCTTCTCTCCCAGGTGGGTGCGCCGATGGGTGAGGAGATTGGAGGAGACGCTGAAGCACTTGCCGCACTCCCCACAGCGGTACGGCTTCTCCCCGGTGTGCATGCGGCGGTGGATGGTCAGGTCCGATTTTTGGATGAAGCCCTTGCCGCAATCCCCGCAGGCGTACGGCTTCTCCCCGGTGTGGATCCGTCGGTGTTTCACCAAAGCCGAACGCTGCCCGAAGCCCTTCCCGCAATCCCCACACTTGTAGGGCTTTTCCGGCGGTGCCGACGTCGCCGTGCCATCCCCGTCCCCGTCGCTTTGATGGGAGCACTGATGGGGCGGCGGGCGCCCACCGGCGTGAGCCCGCTGGTGCTTCAGCAAGGCGGCCCCTTGGCCAAAGCAACGCCCGCACTCCCCACACTTATAAGCCCGGCCGTGCCGGTGAGCAGCCAAAAACTCCTCCACGTGTTCGTGGCACCGCTCGGCCACGTGGATCTTCCGGTGCCTCTCCAGATGTGAGCTGACACTGAAGCTCTTCCCGCACTCCCCGCACTGATACGGCCTCTCTCCGGTGTGCACGCGTCGGTGCCGCTCCAGATCGGAGCGTTGGATGAAACCTTTGCCGCAATCGCCGCAAGCGAACGGCCGTTCTCCGGTGTGGATGCGCCGGTGTTGGGTCAGGTTGGAACCACGGCTGAAGCTCTTGCCGCAATCCCCACATCGATGAGGCCGTTCGCCTCCGTGCGTCTTACGGTGTTTGGAAAGCGCCGAGCGTTGGCCGAATCCTTTGCCACACTCCGGGCACCGATGCGACGCCGACGAACCGACGTCATTTACGGGCACCGGGCGATGGGCGCTGCGGGCACCCACCACGGCTCCCGCATGCGTCCTGCGGTGCCGATCCAGATGTGAGCTGACACTGAAGCTCTTCCCGCAATCCCCGCACGGATACGGCCTCTCTCCGGTGTGCACGCGTCGGTGCCGCTCCAGATCGGAGCGTTGGATGAAACCTTTGCCGCAATCGCCGCAACGGTGCGGCCGTTCCCCGGTGTGGATGCGTCGGTGTTGGGTCAGGTTGGAACCGCGGCTGAAGCCTTTGCCGCACTCCACGCAACGGTGCGGTTTTTCGGCGGCGACGACGGCGGCGCGGCAACGCCGGGAGCAGCCCAGGCAACAGCGTGGTTTGGAGGCGGCGCTGCGGGCGCATTCGGCGCACGGCGCCGGCGTCGGGTCGCCCTTCTTGGTGCTGCGGCGTTGGGTTTTGGCAACGGGTTCTGGTTGAGATGGGGATGAAGATGGATCCGCTCCGTTTGGGGATGGGTCCTCGGCGCCGGCACCTGTGCCGTGGGAGCAACGTTAGCACCCATGGGTGGCCCCCCTTCTTTCCACCCCAAAATTGGAGGTTCTGTGCCCAAAGTCGGGGTCCTGTGCCAGTATTCGGGGTCCCCATGCCAGTGCTGGGGGGCTTGTGCCATAATCGGGGGTCCCGTGCCAAAACTGGGGGTTCTGTACCCTACCTTGTTTTTCTGTGCCAAAATTGGAGGCTCTGTGCCCCAAAGTTGGGGTCCTGTGCCAAAATTGGGGGTCCTATGCCAAAACTGGGGGTCCCGTGCCATAATTTGTGGTCCTGTGCTAGAATTGGGGGGTCCTGTGCCCAAAGTTGAGTTCCTGTGCCAAAATTGGGGGTCCCATGCCCAAAGTTGGGTTCCTGTGCCAAAACTGGGGGTCCCAGGCCATAATTTGTGGTCCTATGCCAAAACTGGGGGTCCTGTGTCCAAAGTTGGGGTTTTGTCCCATTTCCATCGTCCCATTTGTCCCATTTTCACTCCCACTCCAAATTTGGGGCCCCCACCCCCAAATTCTCAGTTCCTCCTCCCAAATTTTGTCCTCCCGATACCAAACTTGGGGCTCCCAACCCTAAGTTTTGGGTCACCAGTCCTCAAGTTTGGGTCCCCCCCCCC
>NW_024965213.1:0-351 GCF_019238085.1 Lagopus leucura
CTAACCCTAACCCTGACCCCTCACCTCTAACCCTGCCATCTAACCCTGACCCCTAACCTCTAACCCTGCCCTCTAACCCTGACCCCTAACCTCTAACCCTGCCCTCTAACCCTAACCCTGACCCCTCACCTCTAACCCTGCCCTCTAACCCTCACCCCTAACCTCTAACCCTGCCATCTAACCCTGACCCCTGACCCCTCACCTCTAACCCTGCCCTCTAACCCTGACCCCTGACCCCTAACCTCTAACCCTGCCCTCTAACCCTGACCCCTATTCTCTAACCCTGCCCTCTAACGCAACCCCTTGACCCCTCACCTCTAACCCTGCCCTCTAGCCCTGACCCCTGACCCC
>NW_024965213.1:451-838 GCF_019238085.1 Lagopus leucura
CTGCCCTCTAACGCAACCCCTTGACCCCTCACCTCTAACCCTGCCCTTTAACCCTGACCCCTCACCTCTAACCCTGCCCCCTAACCCTGACCCCTGACCCCTCACCTCTAACCCTGCCCTCTAACCCTGACCCCTGACCTCTAACCCTGCCCCCTAACCCTGACCCCTATCCACGAACCCTGCCCTCTAACACTAACCCTCACCTCTAACCTCTAACCCTGCCCTCTAACCCTGACCCCTGACCCCTAATCCTGACCCTAACCCCAACCCTGACCCCAACCCATAACCCTGACCCCCAGCCCCAAACCCTCCCCTTGACCCCAAACCCCAAACCCTCCTCCCCAGGCCCCAACCCCAACCCTGTCCCCCATCCCAACCCCTCCCCCC
>NW_024965213.1:938-1289 GCF_019238085.1 Lagopus leucura
CTAACCCTAACCCTGACCCCTCACCTCTAACCCTGCCATCTAACCCTGACCCCTAACCTCTAACCCTGCCCTCTAACCCTGACCCCTAACCTCTAACCCTGCCCTCTAACCCTAACCCTGACCCCTCACCTCTAACCCTGCCCTCTAACCCTCACCCCTAACCTCTAACCCTGCCATCTAACCCTGACCCCTGACCCCTCACCTCTAACCCTGCCCTCTAACCCTGACCCCTGACCCCTAACCTCTAACCCTGCCCTCTAACCCTGACCCCTATTCTCTAACCCTGCCCTCTAACGCAACCCCTTGACCCCTCACCTCTAACCCTGCCCTCTAGCCCTGACCCCTGACCCC
>NW_024965214.1:0-2949 GCF_019238085.1 Lagopus leucura
GAGGGGAAGGGGGAAAAGGAAAAACATACAAACCCTGCATACCTTTTCCACGAGATAATGTCCCCATCTTGCATGGCTTTCAGTATGCAGGAAGCATCTGACAACTGCCAGATACTCCCTCATTGCTCTGAGTCTACAAGTCATACAAGTCCCTGAATCTACTTCCACTCAGGGCTCACATAGCTTATATACATAGTTATCTGTGTCACAGATCACTTGTGCCCAGCAAAAAGTGCCATCCTGCAATGTGCCTTGGAAGAAAAAATGTTGTGAAAAAAGAATTTCAACTGAAATGCTTGAGGGGAAAAAAGGGGATAATATGTTCAGGACTATGTAGCAAAGTAGCAGCTATGGTCTTTTGTAAGTGGTTTGGTCTGGTTCTGGAGAAAATAGAGCTGCTTGTATCAGCTTCATTCCTCTATCATTTCTACCTATTGGATTAGAGCAAATTCTTCTTGGGACAGCAGGAAATTCCTCTTCTGCCTCCTGCTACTCCTTGCTTTGGTATGTATCCCAAAGCCCTCACTCAACCTGGAGCAACCTCCTCTTGCTGGTTTCCTTGTCTCAAGCCTTAGCCAACAGTCATACTGTCTTCTTCTAATTCTCCATGAAGGTGATGAGGTGTTAACCCTCAAACATCTCCATGAACATTCTGTGACTCTATCAGCAGTTTAGAAACTGTCTTTGGTTGCATCTTCATTGAAAACTGCCTTCATTTGTGGTGCACTCTGTGTACCCTGGCACCCTGAGGAGCTCCTGACTGGCGCACGCTAGAGCTTTCTCCCTGCTCTGCACCCAGTCATTGACACCACCACTCCCCACCTTTACCACGCATATCCAGCAGGTTCCTAAGTTTTCTTGCTCCAAAAATCATCTTCAAGTGAGCCAAATGCACTGCTTAAAATCCTTTCCCACCAGGTCTGTCAATGCATCTTCATTTACACTACTTCCTCCTCCTTCCTTCCCCACTGCAACCATCCAAATGATGACACCTCCCTTTACAATTTGGGAAGTGCTCTAGTAAAATAAACACACTCAGTTTGGGCAGCAACATTTCTGAGGTCCTCACAGGACTCTCAAGCTGTGGAGCGAAGGGCTGTTTGTCACCTGCTGACTCACCCAGAGGCAGTAAAATAATGTTGTTCTCCATGTTCACTTGCACTATGGGCTGTGGCCATTTGCAGTGAACTCTGAATCAGGGTGAGAATGTTGTCGGCTCACTGCACATTGTAACCTGTAAACTCTTTTATAAGAAATCTCTCCACAGTCACCTGCCAAGTTACAGGGATAATCAGCAATTCATCATTTGCAGCAGCCCTATATATCTCTAGCCCATCTAACAGTTTCCATTCTGCTCTGTTTTATTAATCCCTGAGAGCCCAAGAAGAATTTGTCTTGGATCCCTTCCCAACTAAGAATGCTGGCTGCCAAGAGGATCTCCTCACATATGGGCCTCCAGTCCCCTTACACTCACACATGCATGTTCCCACATGTCCGATGAATCAAAATCTTAGAAAAGAGTGGGTGGATTCTGTTGAGGTTACTGTACTCAGCTACAATTGTTGAAATTAGAATTACAGATTTATTTTAAAAGCACCTACAGCTGAATTTAAATTTGATTTCCTCTGGCAACAAATCTAATGATTTTGGTGTTGTTTTTTTTTTTCCCTCTCTAAGCTATAGGTTTCTTAATACTCAGCAAACATGAGATTGGTTGCCAGGTAAACTGCTTTCTCACTTCCAGCTTTCCATCTGCATCACAATTTCACAGCCCTGAGGCAGCAGCAGGGCAAAGGGTTACATTCTTCGGTCTGTTCCTTTTCGGGCACTTTGAACCACTCAGAAACAATAATCCCGTGTTTCAGTGACCCAAAACTACAGTACAGGTTACTTATTTCATGGCATTATCTAAGCTGCTGATATATTCCTGCACATAAATATGTAATTCTCTTCTGTCAGAGAAGCAACTTGCATAAGAGGACTGTACCTTGCATGTAGGTGTTCATTCAGTGTGGCATCCACAGTATTTATGGACTGTGGTCTGTGAGGCTGTTAGGCTAGCTCTGATGCCTAAGTAAGCCTGAACTTCATATCACAGGATGAATTTTTGCACAGCAGTTGGTAAATATCCCTTTTTTTGCATAATAAATCCTGTTTCACATTGAATGTTGGTAAGTCTCAATTTCTAGTACTGGGATTTTTTTGTTTGTTTGTTTTGGTTTTTGTTTTTGTTTTTTTTTTTTCAAAGTATTTCAATATTTTTTCCTATTTTCACTGCTTTAGTCCAGGACTAATAATTATTCTACAATTAGTCCATACCTAACACACACAAAATTCATAATTAATCCATTTAGTCTTGGTGAACAAAGTTTTGTAGTGTGCAGTTAAAAAGCTGAGTAGGTTTGAATGACTTTTTAGGGAAATTTCAGTACGAAATATTTTCTGTACAAAATCTGTTATATTCAAGCTTGAGAGCAAAAGGAAATGGTTTCCTTACACCACAAGAATTTTTGAGTTTTCAAAAGTTCTGTCTGTCCTATGTCAAGAAACAGTGCAGAAATATGAAACCTACTATAGAATTAAAAAAAAAAAAAAAATAAAAAAAAGCAACACCTCAAGTCATATTGTATATCTTCTGAGTTACTAGAATGTTTGCTTGTACTTCATTCCATTGCCTTTTGGTTTGGTTTTCTTTTTTTTGTGTGAGTTTTTTTTTTGGAGTTACTAAAAAAATTTTGGAAAAAATCATCTGGATGTTCTGTCCCTTAGATCCCCTGAAAAATAAAGGTATTTTTTGGGATCAATTATTCAAATAATGTGTTGGCAGATCTTGACAGTTTTGAAAGCTTTTTCAAAAGATTACATCCACCATATTTTTTGCTACCGTGTCTGCTTGCAGATAAGATTGGAGATTTTGGGGAAAGAAGAAAAAAAACACCCACCAAAGTA
>NW_024965215.1:0-2061 GCF_019238085.1 Lagopus leucura
GGGACTTTGGACCCTGGAGATGTGGCACTGAGGGACTGTGGGTCACAAAGATGTGGCTCTGAGGGACTATGGGTCATGGAGATGTGGCACTGATGAACGTGATTTAGTGGCAGTGATGGGTTGGGGTTGAGGATGGGGATCTTGGAGGTCTTTTCCAACCTGAATGATTCCATGATTTGATCATTCTGTGGAACTGTAAGTGCTGCATAGGAGTACGGTTTACGGGGGGAATATTATGGTCTGGGAGGCCTCTCCTTACCGAGACGACGCCGACGGAGTTGGGCTGGCACACCGTCCCCTTCCAGGTAAAGCCCCACTCCTTGTAGTGCTCACCGCTGCAGCAGAGAGGTTTGGGCATTAGAGAAACTGTAAATTCATCACAGCTACAGGACGCATTGCTGGGGCTGCAGCTGGAAAATGACAGCTGCAGGTAGCAAGGATCTTTCTGAAAGCAAAATCCATGGGCATCCTTTCGGCTCCATGCCAGCACCTTGGGCTGGCTGTGTGGCTTCCCTTCTCTGCTGAATGACCATGGATACAGACACAACGTGTGTCTTAATATGATTTTTTTCCTTGCAGAAAGAAGTCAAAACGGGAGCAAAGTGAGAGGTCTTAAAAAAAAAGCAAACAAAGTAAGTGTTTAAACAGCTTGCAGGCTGAGCTCTGACTCCCCCCCATCCAAAGCTTTAATTCAAATATTGGGCTGCAAACCACCTGAGAACCGGTTAGTGAGTCTGAAAAATGAACGGCCAGTCTGCCTATGAGATTATAATAATTCAGTTACGGACAACTGTAGTGGAATTGGAAGAAAGATGTATGCTACGTGTATGGATCTGTGGGAAGCCATAAAAGAGGACAAGGAGAAGGAAGGGCAACGTAATTAAAATCCTCTGCGTGCCAATTTGCATGACAAATGCGTGCTGATTAATAACACGGGCTAAGCTGGAAAATCTTCTCTTGTAAGATACCGCCAGGACAAATGAGCACGAAGGGGCAGGAATTAGGAAGGCTGGGGATGAAGCCACCCTTACAGCAGCAGCTCCACGTGGTCGTAGCCGAGGCGATCTGCAGCATCCTGCTGGCACCAGCTGCTGAAGGACCGCAGCGTGTGGGACAAGCTCTGCCTGGCCGCAACCTGGTCCTCTGAGGTCCACATCTCCACCGCGCTGAGGACGACCTGCAGCTTCATGCTCCTGTAGACCTGCGGGCGGCAAGGGCTTGGGTCGGTGTGTGGGGAGGAAACGGCCTCAAGTCGCACCAGGGGGAGGTGAGGGTGGAGGTTTGGAAGAAGTTCACCCTAGAAAGGGCCACCGAGCGTTGGAATGGGCTGCTGGGGGAGGTGGGGGCATCCCCAACTCTGGAGGTGTTTGGGACGTGGCTCCAAGGGATGTGGTTTGGTGCTGGGATTCGCTAGGTCATAGAATCATCGAATCATAGGATCATCGAATCATAGGATCATAGAATCATAGGATCATAGAACCATGGAATCACAAGGTTGGAAACGACCTGTAAGATCATCCGGTCCAACCGTCTCCTCCTCACCATTGCCACCACCAGCACCAAATCATCTCGCAGCTCCTCATCCAGGCGCCTCCTGAACGCTGCCAGGGACGGCGACTCCCCCACCTCCCTGTGCAGCCATTGCAGTGCCTGAGCACTGAGAGAAACAGTTCTGCCTCATGTCCAACCTAAACCTCCTCTGCTACAACTCCTGGCCGTTTCCTCGGCTCCTACTATTTGCCTGGGAGAAGAGGCCAGGCCCTTCGACACCACAGCCTCCCTCCATGCAGTTGCAGAGTGCAGTCAGGTCTCCCCTGAGCTCCTCTTCTCACCCTCCACAATCCCAGCTCCCTCAGCTCCTCAGCAGCCCTGTGCTCCACACCCCTCACCATTTCGCTGCCCTTCTCTGCACGCTGCAGGGCCTCAACATCTTTCCTGCAGTGAGGAGCCCAAAACTGAACCCAGCCCTCGAGGTGCGGCCTCAGCAGAGCTGAGTGCAGGGGATGCTCACCTCCCTGCTCTGCTGGCCATTCCTCATGCAGCCCAGGCTGCCGCTGGCCC
>NW_024965216.1:0-1291 GCF_019238085.1 Lagopus leucura
CCCCCCCCCATCGCGGTCAGTGATGGGGCACTCGGGACCCCCACTCCCAAGTTACCTCACGTGGGACCCCCGGTGGGGAGCTCGTGGGATTGGGCACCCACTGTGCACCCCTGGTACTCGAGTAGGGCCCCCCCGAGCACAGGCACCCCCATCCCCCCATAGAAAGTCACCCTGCGCACCCCTATGGGACCCCCAAACCTCACACACCCCCTAAACGCCCCCCAATATTGGGCCACTCCAGCCACCTCCAGACTCTCATAGGCACCCCCTGCTTAAAGCCACTCCTACGGGACCCCCAAATCCCTTCTGAGCACCCCGAGCTCCCCCCCCGCCCCCCATGTCGGGGTCCCACCTGCGCTGTGCGATGCCACGTTGGGGGGATCAATGGGCGCCGCCGCTCCTCCACCGCCAAACGCCGGAGCTGCGCTGCTGTGGGGCTGCCCCCCAACTCGGCCTCATAAGCCAGGCGGAACTCCGGCACCGGAACGCCTGGGTGGGGGGAGGAGGGGAGGTGAGGGGGGGAGGAGGAGCTCAGCGGGGTCGGTGGCATTGATGGGACGTGGGGGCGGCTCACGGGGCTTTGGGGTTTTGGGGGTGGGCGCTCACCGGGGCTGAGGGTCTGACAGCGTGACAGGATCTCCCAGAGCAGCAGCGCCAAGGCGTAGACATCAGCCTGCAGCAGCGCGCGGCCCCAGGAACGCAGGTCCAGACTCTCATCCAGGATCTCCGGGGCCAAATAGCGCTGGGTGCCCGCCTGCACCCACACCGTGCTTACAGCAGGGCCGAGCTTATAAGAGCACTGAGCTTACAGCAGGGCTGTGCTTATAACAGCACTGAGCTTACAGCAGGGCCGAGCTTACACCAAAGCCAAGTTTGCACCAGAGCTGTGCTTACACCAGGGTCTTTTTTGCATCAGGGCCCTATTTTCACCAAAGCCATGCTTGCACCAAAGCTATGTTTGCACCAAAGCTATGTTTGCACCAAAGCCATGCTTGCACCAAAGCTATGTTTGCACCAAAGCTATGTTTGCACCAAAGCCATGCTTGCACCAAAGCTATGTTTGCACCAAAGCTATGCTTGCAGTAGGGCCATTCTTGCATTAGGGCTGTGCTTACAACAGGAGTAAGATTACACTGGGGCAGGGGCCATGCTTGCACCAATGCCGTACTTGCACCAGGGCCATGCTTGCTCCAAAGCAATGCTGACACCACAGCCATGCTGACACCACAGCCATGCTCACCCCACGGCCACGCTCACCCCACAGCCATGCTCACACCACAGCCACGCTCAC
>NW_024965216.1:1301-1692 GCF_019238085.1 Lagopus leucura
CGGCCACGCTCACCCCACAGCCATGCTCACACCACAGCCACGCTCACACCAGAGCCATGCTCACACCACAGCCACGCTCACACCACGGCCACACTCACACCAACTCAATTCATGCACCAAAGCCACGCTCACACCCGGCTCATTCTCACATCACAGCCCAGCACACTTTGGGTCCATCCTGCCCCCCTGTCATCCCTCCACCCCCCGTCTCACCCTGCGGATGTGAGCCATTCCCTGCCCGCTGCTGCTGTGAGCGCGGGGCGGCAGCGCCATGGCGAGCCCGAAATCCCCGATGGCGCAGGTGCCGTCCTGGCGCACCAAGACGTTCTGGCTGCTGAGGTCGCGGTGCACCACGCTGGGTTTGTACAGCCCTGGGGATGCGGGGGGGTCA
>NW_024965217.1:0-2508 GCF_019238085.1 Lagopus leucura
CAAAGGAGCCAGGGCCTCTACACAAGGCTGGCTTGCCTGGCTCTGTGGGTAGGCTGGGATGCAACAGGCAGGCATCAAGGCATCCCCCTTGTCCTCCTTCCAAGCTCATCTCTATGCAGGGACGAGCAGAAGTCCAGAAACTACGACCGAGTGTTGAGTGAGCAAGTGTGAGAAGTCACTAATAAGCGATGTGTGCTCAGCTGCAACAGCTGATGTTCATCCAGTATCCGTAGGTTCAGTTGAGTGTCGGGAAGATTGTGAACCTGAAGCACTCAGCCAATGAGGAACCAGGGGAGAAAGAGATCAGCATGGAATAACAGGGCATAAAGGATGTAAGGCTGTTTTCGGGGCGCTCTCCTGCCTGCAGGAGGCCCGGCCTTGCAATTGCAAATAAAATCTGCTTTATCAGAAATACCGTCCTGATAAATTATTTGGGTATTTCCAACAAGGGCAAAGACAGGGATAGCCTTGGGGTGGTTGGAGGCAGAAGGATGTGCAAAGGGTCGAGTTAATTGAAAAGCTGGCTCGATAGGGTTGTCCTGATGTGACAACAGAGGTGTCACAGAGGTGAGCATGTTTAATCCTGGAGTCTCTTCTCGTGGGTGCTGGAGCACACAGAGGTGGAGGTCAGCATGCAAGGCATTCTGAGGGCTGCGGACTGAGGGGCGTCTGAAGATGCGCTCTGGTGCCACAGATGGTGGTGACTGTACAGCTCTGGGGTTAGGAGAGGAAGAGTGGCTGCAATGCAGTATTCTGGGAGGCTGCACTGTCAGGACAGTCAGTTCTCAGCTCCAGTGACCCCAGGAAGCTGAAAGCATTGATGTAGGTGACAACTGCTGAGCTGCAGTCTGAGCTCAGTCTGTCAGCAACTAAAGAGCCAAATCAGTGACTGAAGGCATACCGTAGATATCCCAGAAGAAAGTTCTCCCCTTTATCAGCCCTCAAGTCCATGGAAAGGGAACAAAATGCCTGCTCCAGGTAATTCACTGAAAGAGAGTAGAAAACAAGCAATACAGTTTCCACAATCACAGTTCAGTTCAGAAATATGTGAATATTTATCCTCAGAAGTACTTAAATACATACTAATTAAAAAAAAAAAAAAAAGCCAAATGGCTGAAGTGATGATTTCTAACTTTACAGACATTATCTGCCTCATTTTCTTCCTTAAAAAACAATTGGGAGGGGACAAAAAGGCCAGCTACAACTTATACACCAAAGAAAACACAAAACGTTTCCAGTATCTTCCTTAAGAAAGAAGTTGGAAACTGGATGTAGGCTTCAACATCTGGGAAGCCTCTATTGAAGGAGCAAAGGGCTCGTTCATCTAATAAGAGCCATGATTTCAGGACGGCAGCTACTGCCATTCCTTTCCATCCAAAGCTGTCGTTTAACTTTCACTGCACCTGTTTCATGCAGCCACCCATTCGTTCTGCAGTGCACTGAACGATGCAAAGAATTCAGATCAAGGGAAACAATCCAATCTTCTTAATTTCCTGATGTGAAACCTTTCCCAGTATCTTGGAATAGCACTGATCACCGATTGTACACCAATTTTCTGGAGTTCAGAAAGTTCAAGTACAAAGGCAAAAATTTCTCTGGTGGCAGAAGTTTAATTGCAGGGCCATCTGCTGAGACTGACATCTCGAGGGAAGCAGCATCAATGCTTTCTCAGATGTACCCATGAACACCACACAGCTATGTGATCTACCTGTCCACGGATCTGTAACGGCAGAAGTAGAACATTTATAGCTAACTACACCAGAAAAGAAATGCTTGGCACGGCAGCTGAGCAGCCTTTCAAGGGACAGCTGAAAAGTCTACCAGCTTTAGAGGACAGTGATGCTCTAGAACCAGTTGAAATGTGCCACTTATTTCACTTGACAGAAGAGGAAGTGCTGTATCCTTATGTGCAATAAAGATCTTGGCTACAGCTGTAGCACCAGATTGAAACAATTACTGTCACCTCTGTTCTCCTTTATCACACTGGCCATCTCTCTGATTAAAATACATTGTATTAAAATGGCCAATTAAATGACCACATGAAATGAACAACAGCAAGGTTCCTATTTGTTTCAGTGCATTTGGCTGTACAAGGAGGTATCATGCAGGTGAAACTCCCTTCACTAGGAAAGCATCACGGACACAATGGTATCATGGAACTGCTGGGCTTTGTCCAGGTACACGCCTGGAAAAAATAACAATGAAAGAAAACTAGAAGGAAAATGAAAAGGTCAAAAGTAATCATAGAATCATAATAGAAAGATTCAGTAAAACCCAGAGCTTACCTCATGTCTCTATTGTAAACACACCCACCGTTGACAGAATCCTCACAGGCATGAAGGGACTTGTAAAGAAGAGCGCTGGTTTGGATTCCCTCTGCACAGCGGCTGGAAGAACTGTGCACATCTCCATTACTTCTCATGCCTGTGAAAGTCATTGTCTCGACATCGTTGCTGCCACTGCTGGTTCTGTATTGAACATGAGAACACGTGAAACTCCCATTTACTC
>NW_024965218.1:0-1487 GCF_019238085.1 Lagopus leucura
GGGGGCGGGTTTATGAAAGGCGGTGGGCGTGGCCTTAGGGTGGGCGGTTTTCCCAATGGTTGGTGGGCGTGGCCTCCCCTCGTTCTGCTGTTTCTCTTGGAGGGGGGCGCGGAACGGAGCGGTGAGAGCGGGACTATGGGTGGGGGGAGGGGGGGGGGCGGGGGGGGTCCTGGGTTCTGCTCTCCCCTCCCCCTCTTCCCCAATGCGCCCTTCCCCAGATTTAACCCCACATTTAGGGGGAAAAACGGGGATTTCTGGGAGAAAACTCCAGATTTAAGGTGGTTGGGGTGAGGGCGAGGGTGAGGGTTCTGGGAGAAAACCCCGTTTATTGGGATTTTGGGGTCATTTACTGGGAGTTTGGGGTCATTTTGGGAGATTTTGGAGTCTTTGTGATTTTGGGATCATTTTTCGAGGTTTTGGGGTCATTTATTGGGATTTTGGGGCCGTTTATTGGGATTTGGGGATCATTTTTGGAGGTTTTGTGACTGTTCATTGGGATTTCGGGGCCATTTATTGGGATTTTGTGGCCGTTTTGGAGGATTTTGGGGCCCTTTTTTCGGATTTTGGGGCCGTTTCTTGGGATTTTCGGATCATTTATTGGGATTTTGAGGTCATTAATTGGGATTTTGGGGTCATTGAGTGGGGTATTGGGTCATCTGGGGAGATTTCAGGGCCGTTGCTTGCGATTTTGGGGCCGTTTCTTTGGATTTGGGGTCATTTGGGGAGATTCTGTGGTGGTTTATTGGGATTTCGGGGTCGTTTTGGGAGATTTTGTGGTCATTCATTGGGATTTTGGGGCCGTTTATTGGGATTTTGGGGTCATTGAGTGGGATTTTGGGGCCATTTATTGGGATTTTGGGGCCAGTTATTGGGATTTTGGGGTCATTTACTGGGAGTTTGGGGTCATTTGGGGAGATTTCGTGGTCATTCATTGGGATTTTGGGGCCGTTTATTGGGATTTGGGGGTCATTCATTGGGATTTTGGGGTCATTTTTCTAGCAGAAAACAGGGATTTCTGGGAGAAACCCCCGGATTTAAGGGGAAAAGCAGGGATTTCTGGGAGAAAATGTCCTGTTTTGGGGAGCAAACTGGCAGAGCCCCCGCTGATCAGAGCGAGGCCACTTTGGCCTCCCAGCGTGGTTCCCTGCAGCTCAGCCCTGGGCTGCAGCAGCCGAGCGCCGGCTGAGGCCAGGAAACCGTCCTCGGTGCAGCGCTAATTGCGGTTGTCCTCGTTACAACCAGCTGTGCTCTGTGATTCGACTTCACTGTGAGGAGCTTCACCTTCTCACTGGCAGGGATTTGAGGAGTTCGTAGCCACGACGGCTTTTCCCCCTTTGAGCTTATTGTTAAGTTACTCTTTTTTCCCCCCTCTCTCAAATCTCCGTCTTTCCGGTGACTTTTGCTGACATGAGTCCAATTTAAGGCCTTTTCCCCACCACGCATAGATTCCCCATAGATTCCCCATAGATTCCCCATAGATTCCCCAT
>NW_024965218.1:1497-10310 GCF_019238085.1 Lagopus leucura
CATAGATTCCCCATAGATTCCCCATAGATTCCCCATAGATTCCCCATAGAGACCCATAGAGACCCATAGATCCCCCATAGAGACCCATAGGGACCCATAGATCTCCCATAGAGACCCCTAGATCCCCCATAGGGACCCATAGGTCTCAGTTCTGGGAAGATCCCACATACTGGGGGGGTGGAGTCCCATATGGGGGTCCCGTATTTTTATTGGGGGGGGGTCTCAATTATGGGGGGTCCCATGTATGGGGGGGTCCCATATTTTCTTTTGGGGTGGGTCCCGTATTTTGGGGGTGTCCCATACTTTTATGGGGGGATCCCATGTATGGGGGGGGTCCTCATCTATTGAAGATCCCATATATTTTGGGGGGGGGGGGTCTCGGTTCTGGGGTGATCCCGTATGTTATGAATGCGTGGTGGGCGTGGCCTCAGGAGGGGCGGGTTTATGAATGGGGTGGGCGTGGCTTCGGGGAGGCGGATTTATGAATGGGGTGAGCGTGGCTACCGAGGGGCATTCTGTGAGCGAGTGGTGGGCGTGGCTTGTGGAGGGGCGGGTCTTTGAATGGGATGGGCGTGGCCTCAGGAGGGGCGGGTTTGTGAATGGGTGGTGGGCGTGGCTTGGGGTTCGGTTTTTAAATGGGGTGGGCGTGGCTTGAGGGGGGCGGGTTTACAAACGGTGGTGGGTGCGCACTCATGAGGGGCGGGTTTATGAATGGCGGTGGGCGTGTCTTGAGGGGGCGGGTCTTTGAATGGGGGTGGGCGTGGCTTCATGAGAGGCGGGTTTATGAATGGGGGGTGGGCGGGGCGGGTTTATGAATGGGGGTGGGCATCATCATGGAATATCCTGAGGTGGAAGGAACCCATCAGGATTGCCCAGTCCGACTCAATTACTTGTGTCACTGTTAAATCAATTCCCCCTGCTATTAAGCAGCACTCAGCTTTGCTGGTACTGACTGAGCATTCCTCCATTTTATCTGAACTGGCAAAACGTGACACTTCTTCCTGCATTTTAATTCATATTTTTCCTGGACACACTGAGCCCATTGTGGCTGGGGGTCCCGTTGGACTGTGGGGCTCTCTGGGCTCCTGTTTTAATGGGAACATCTCTACACATGTATACATCAGTCTCCAAGTTGCCAGGCATCAGTTGTCAATGGAGAAAAGCCACATTTGACATCTGCCTCTATAGCAGAGTCCATCTGGCTTTTCAAAGTTATTCTGCTGAGGATAAAGACGTTCCACTGCTTTGTCCTTATGGAGCACTTCATGACACGCATCGAATTTGGCAGCCAGCAGAAGAGAAGACCTCCTAAGGGCGGCTTTCAGTATCTCAAGGGGGGCTGCAGAAAGCAAGGGACAGATCTTTAGATTGGACATAAGGATGAAGTCTGTTACAATAAGCGTGGCGCTGGAACAGGGACACTGAGGGCCCCTGGGGCTCTCCGAGCCCTGAGCACTGGGCGTCAGGGCCTGGGGATGGATGGGATGGAGGGCACCATCCCCCACCCCTTTCCAGGGGGACCACCGCCACCCCCAGACCTTCCCTCGTGCTCTGTGGTGCAGAGGAGGAGGGTCTCGAGCTGACTACGGATGGCCCAGGGTCACTGTGGAGGTGGGACAGGGGCTGTGGCTGCTGCCCCCAGGGGACAATGTCCTGCCCTGGGCTGCTGCCAGCCCTCCTCCTGCCCAAAGTCCTGGGGCACAAACCCTGCACAGACAAGGCTTCTCCATGGTCACTGACACCTTCTGACATCCTCTGCTGACCGGTGGAGCCTTCTGAAGAAGAAGGAAGACCCTGATGATCGCTGACATCCTCCAGTCATCAATGAAGCCCTCAGCAAAGCCACGCTCTGTGTGTCTGCGTCCTCGTCCCCACGCTCTGCAGGAACCGCTCACATCTGTCCCTGCCTGGCAGAGGCCACCCCTAGGTGCTTGAGGGGTCCCCAGCTCCGTGCCCCGCACCCCACGTCCTGCACCCGTGGATCTCTCCATCTCCTCTGTGCTGCCTCCTCCAAAATCCTAAAGGACGGAGCACCCCAAGCTGCCAAGCAGTCCCAATATCCTCCCTCTGCTCTCTCCCAATTCCTCCTTCCAGTTCCTGCCAAACCCTTCACCCTCTGTTCCACCTCCATGGCCACGATGTCCCCAGGTCGCTCTCCTTTTACCCCCTCCCTTATCGCAGCCAATTGCCCCTCACTTGGATCTGCTTCAGCCCTCCTCCTGCAGTCCCACTTCCCCTCCATCACTACCCAACGTGGAGTCCCCAAATCCCCTCTCTCAGGCACCTCAGATCTCCTCTCTGATGACCGATGACACCCTCTGTTGATTAATGAAGCCCTCTGACCTCAGTGAAGATCTCTGATGATCAGTGGAGCCCTCTGACAGCCAACAAAGCCTTCAGATGACCGCTGACAATCTCTGATGGCAAACTGAGCCCCCGATGATCAGCGGGCTGCTGCTTCAAGTGCAGGAAAGGGAAGGGAAGGGTGAGAAAGAATATTTTGACATCATTTGGTTGAAAGCATCATGGAATAAAGATTTCTTAGGATTTAATCAAGCACAGAATTTGGAGAGAAGTGTGAGTGCATCACGCTTGAGTGTGCTGCCCGGTGCCCGGGACCGGCTGCCTGATTCTAATCCTCCTCCAAGAGGCTCGGCTGCTCCACAGCGATGCCGACGCGCTCCTCGTGGAGGTGCTGCTGTGCGGGCACTTGGACTCCGCTTGGGGTGGGCTGCATTGCCGTCCCACGCGTCCCCGCCCTCCTCGTCCTCTGCCCGCAGCCCCAGCCGGGGCCCGGCTGCCCCGGGGCCCTGGAAACGGAGCGGGCGCACGGCGCGGGGCAACGCCGCGGGCGAGCGGCCGGCGCCATGCGGGACGCGCGCGGAGATGACGCAATGACGGCGCGACCGCGGCCGGAACGGAGCCCGCGCAGAGCTCCCGCCCCATCCGGCGGACCGGCCAATGGCAGCGCGGAGGAGGGGGGGCGAGCGCGGGCTCTCCGCCAATGGCGGCCGCGGACAGGGGGTCGGTATGATGGCGGAGCCGCGGAGCTCCGCGTGGGGGAAGCGGCGCTTAGCCGCCCCGCCGCCCCGCCGCCCCGCCCCCCGTGCAGGGAGGTGCGGAGAGGACGGAGCCAGGCTGCACCCGGCGGTGCCCAGCAGCGGGACCGGAGGCACTGGGCACACGCTGCAGCGCAGCAGGTTTCCCTGCAAGGCTGCCACGGCCGCGCTGCTTCCCCGTTTTGGGTAACACTACTGGATATGTATGGCTGGGCTGATGAATGTATCGAGACCCCACTGTAGCGCGCGAGCTCGGAGGAGCGATCCGCCTTGCACCCGGCGTGTGGCGCAGCGCTGAAGGAAAGACGTCTCTGCTCTCCTAACCTGACGTGGGTTCGAGAGTTTGATTCTGCAGATCAGTTGGGCACCGCAGATGGGACACTTTCTGTTCGGCTGCAGGACCAGTTGAGGAGGGAGAATTGTTGGAAGGACTCCCCCTGCTCATCCGATCACTGCGGGGACAGACGGGGACCATGTGGAAGCGGACCAGGTGCGTTTGAAGGGAGGCTCCGTAAGGCGTACGCAGGAGCCGGGGACTCCGTCAGACGTGAGGGGCCGCCCCACGCGGGAGGGCTTCACCCTGCGGGTGGACTAGTGCAGGGGTGCGGGGCGGGAAGGTAATGACCGGGAAGGACGGGTGCCTTGTAGCACTGTGTCTGACTGCAGGGACTGCGGGTTCGAGCCCCACCTCTGGCTGGCACTTGTAAGCTAGGCTCGCGCTTGGGCACTGGAAATCACGAGTTCATAAGCATGTAGAACTCAGGTCAGTTCCAGGCATTGTGGGTTAGAGGCCCACCCGAGTTGGCGAGGTGCAGTGCTGACAGCTGCCAAGTGATGACCTGCATCATTGCAGCCGCGGCAGTGGGAAGAATGATCTGCGCTGTTGTTGCCATCTGCAAATGTCCAGCGCTGTGTGTTTGAACAACTGCTGTTGGTTTATTCGGGATTTTAATTTGAGGAAGCTACTGGGTTTAACTTCGTTTTTAAATGAGCGTAATTATAGGAGAATTCAGGATCTCTCCTGAAGTGCACGTATTGTGCATGTATATGATGGGATAAATCTTAAGCCCTGGCTTGAGCCCTTTTTGCTCATCTGTGAACAGATGCACGATTTCAGGCCAGCCTCTGTTTTCTGTAAGACTCCAATTAAACTGTATTTGCGTGCTGTGGCTGTGAAGTTCAAGGTCCTGGCGACAGATTGCATTGAGGACCAGATCAGAAGGCCTGGAAAATGGGGCCTTGTCGACTCCTTTGGCTGCTTCTTAAAACGAGTCCTGGCGGATGGCTGCTCAGAGCTGTATTCTCTGCTTTATTGGTGTGCAGATAAAAGGCTGGCGATGTTTCTTACTGGTGCTTCAAAACAAACACTCCAAAGCCCACGCAGAGATCACCACCTCCAACCACAGAGCTACCAGAGGAACTGTAGAGCATAGCAGCTTCTATAGCTACTGCTGTTGGAGCGTTTGGATCTCAAGTGCCTGCAAAGGTTGGTGTGCTTTCCATGGGTGGTTTTTGTTTTGTTTTTGCTTTATTTTATCCTTGAGGAGACATTTGATTCCTTTCAGTTTGAGAAAATAGAGTGAAGTGCCTCCGTATTCTTATCCCACTTGAGACTCTCGTCGGTGTAAGCCAGCATTTCTTTGTGCATGGCAAAAGGGAAGTACTTTGTCCTGCTGGCTTCTGAAAACGTGGCTTGGCAATTACTGTGCCAGCAGAATAAACCTCGGGGTTTATTCCAAGGCTGCGTGCTCTGAAATGCTGCTGTGGTTTGAGTGTTGGAAGTGGTCGTGACCTTTCTGCTGGCATCAGTTCCTTCCCAGGGAATAACTGCAGCTGACTGCAGGTCCTGTTGTTCCATCCCCACAACAGATATTCCGAGAGTCTGTTTTTCTGTTATTAGTATGACTGCATTATTGGGATGGTGGCTCACTGAGGTACGTGGATTGCTCTGAAAGGAATGCCTCCTGTTTATTTGCACAGAAATGACAACGGATACATGGGGCAAGTCCTCAGCTACAAAGCTGTTTTTCAACATGGCCGCCACCATTAACTATCGTTATGTCTTTGGTTTTTTCCTCCAGTGTTGAGCGAGAGCCTGCGTGCTGCGCTTGTTTAAAAAGAAACCATAATAATTGAGATAAATCCGTTTGGCTGGGTGGCTCCTCTTGCGTTGCTGCTGCCGCTGCTGAAATGCACCACCACTGCTTCACTGCGCTCACCTCCACGTGCCGGGCTTCATAAATGCTCTGCAGGCATTGATGGATGTCAGTGGTGCCATGTTTTCCGTGTGGAGGAGTTCAGGGACACCCTGTGCTCCGTGAGCGCTTGTGAGCCAGGCGCTGTGCTGTCATTCTGGCCCTGTGCTGCCGGCTGTGGCACGGCTGCAAAATGCAACGGAGTGCTGGCAGGAAGGTTCAGCCTCTGCTGCCATCCCACCAGCGTCCACCTGTGATGTTGTGGGCCGGCTTTATAGGACAGGAGGCATTACTTTTGGATCAGCCCTTGTATAGTAATGAAAAATTAAGGCTTATAACAGCTGGCTGAGTAAATTGGTGGCTGCTAACGAGATCCACAACTACAGGATAGCAGTAGTTAGACACCGACAGCTTTCACGGTCAGTTTAGATTCCGTGGCTGTGTTGGGTTAATTTTTATTGAATGTTGTAAATGAATTGTTATTTCATGTTTCATTGCAGCAGTTCCTGAAAACTCCTCAGGTGTGGAGTTTCATCCATTCCGAATCTGCCAGCTCTGGTGTTCTTGAGCAGCTCCATCCTGCAGAGGTGAGTGGATTGGTTCTCATACTCGATTGTGAAAGTGCTGTTAGGAATCGGTATTGCAAGAAAGAAGCCTTCTTTTGTTTCATAATACGGAATTACAAAGTCAGAAGTAGAATCCCGCACGTGGGAGTATTGTAAGGATGTTTCCCTCGTCTCTTCTGAGAGGAACTTTGGGGTCTTTGGTGCGCATTCATAAGGTGCTGATTAGTCTGGTGATGCAGATTGTTTTGGAGGTCTCAAACCCTGCAGCCTTTGAGCAGATACGCGCTTTGAGAGCAGTGATTGATGTGGTTGCAGCGTGACAGTGCAGCACACGGCTGGCCTTTTCCATCTTCGGGCCCACCTTACTGCCTTTCCACCCTGTGCACTGAATTGCAGTGACATGTCAGTATCGGATCCCTCAGCACTGTGCTGAGCCTCACCGTACTCATACTCACCACTGGATGTTGCTCAGCTTCAGCGATCGTGTTTCTGCTACAGAAGGGCTTGCCGGATATCTGTAGCATTGATCCGGCCCAAAGGTGACAACCTTCCAACCTGCTGCTCTCTGCCCGTGTTCTCTGTCACAACATCGGATGTGTGTGCTGGCTGGATGCACTGATAAGAAATGTTTTTGAGAAGAGAACCTCGTGCTTCCCAGAGCAGTAAGACTGGGAGGATTTGGGAGGCTCTTCACAAACCTGGTTAGAGTGTGCTTTCCCAGACGGCGTGCTGTTAAAGCAGCCCTTCTCAAAAGCAGAGCGTTGTGCCTGGTGTGACTGAAATCCCACCCACAAAGGAGCATTCCCTGCAGTCTCTGATCTCAGGTGTGTGTTTCCCCCACTGCTGGAACTGCTGGGCTTTCACGCCTTCACTGTGTGTGTTTGGCTCTCCTTATTAGCTCTGTTTGTTCTACCAGCTGTATGCAAATGTATCGAGAGGTAATGAAAAGATCTTTGAAAATAGCTTGGAGATATTAACCTGAGGCAAGAAGGTGAATTTTACTGCCTTAAATCAGGCTGCAGAGGATGTCCTTGACCTCAGAAGCTTGGGCTTTGTTGTAGCCTGATATTTCCTGCTTGAACTTTCTTTAACTCTAGGACTGGAGGGGGAGCTTTTCTTCACGCCTTGCTGTGTATGAAACTTGAACTGCACTCGAGACGGGCAGAGATGTAGCTGAGCAGAGCCTCCAGCAGCTCAGCCCTTTCCTTCAGACGACGAAGATGGCTTTAATATTCTTAAGTCAGAAATCTCGTGTCAAAACTTAATTCTGGTGTGGACGCACCTCGCTGTGGGAGACGTGGCAGCTGTGGTCTTTGAGTCACCACAGGTGTGGGACACGTGAAGTAATCACAGCATCACAGAATGGTAGGGGTTGGAAGGGACCTCCAGAGCTCATCGAGTCCAACCCCCTGCCAAAGCAGTTCCCTACAGCAGGTCGCACAGGTCGGCATCCAGGCAGGTCTTGGACATCTCCAGAGCAGGAGACTCCCCCACCTCCCTGGGCAGCCTGTTCCAGTGCTCCGTCACCTCACTGCACAGCCGTTCCTTCGCACATTGGTGCAGAACTTCCTATGCTGCAGTTTCCGGCCGTTTCCCCTCGTCCTGTCTCCACTCACCACTGAAAACAGTCTGGCCTCTCCATTCTGCCCCCCACACCTTAGATATTTATAGACCTGGCTGTCACTCGTTATCATCATCCGGTGTCACCACCACCTGTGTGTCACCATCTCTCGGGTGACACCATTCCCTGCGCTCTGACCACCACATGGGGGCAGGCACAGGCGGCCCCGCGTTGTCCCCGTGCTGTCACTGAGCCTCTCGCTGTCCTTTCTCACCCCTGCAGCCCTGCCTGCAGCCGGACCCGCTGACACCGGAGCCCTCTGCCGCTGTCACCATCGTCTGCCACGAGGACGGGGACGCACAGTGATGAACTCTGTGCCACCACCAGCCAATGTCAGGTGTCACTGTCATGTGGAGGGGACAAAAGGACCCCCTGGGGACCTGCCAAAAACTTCACCATATCTAGGCTTTCAAACAAGTCCTCCTGGATCGCTTCTCTTACGCCCAGCTCACGAATGTAGTATGTAATGTAATTCTGAAGGTCCTCCATGGAAGACCACAATCCTGTGCTTAATGGAATGCCTGATTTGTTCGGCCAAGCCACGTGGATGCTGCCATTCACCAGTCTGTTATCGACTGGTTCTCACTGCTCTATGAACAGCAGCATACAGCCTCTGCCTGATGACAGTGTTACCGTCATGGTGGCCAACTTTGATACCTCTGGCCCATTCACCATGACACCTTCCGCCCCTGAGCCCCACAACCCAAGTAACCACGTGGGCACAACTCTCTTTCGGCCTCTGCCAAAGTGCTGCAGCACATCCATCAGTTCTGTTGGTGCGCACAGCCTGGCCGCCAAGTGTGAATGCGTTTGGGCAGGGGGCACCCCACCAGTCTGCCTTGGACTCAGTCTTCTGGGTTATAATGGGATGGGGTTCCAAGGAATCTGCCACACGTGGAGCCCCTAAATCTGACCTAGAGTTTTTGTTTTCCTGTTCAACCAGGTCCGTTGCTTCAGAGGTGTGGTCATTACCTACTGAAATGCTGGCCTATCGAGGAACATCAAGCTCGTCTTTCCCCTGTGAATACATTAAGTTCCTGTTCCAGTTTTTCAGTACGATCTTTTAATAGCTGATTTTTGAGAGTGAGTGGAAAAGGGGTCTGGGGGATGGAGGGAGGGCAGAGCTGGTGTTTGGGGGGGGCTGGTATGGGACATAAAGGGGGTCCAAGTGGGGAATATTGAGGATCAAAATGGGGGAGCAGACTCCCGATGTCGGGAATCCAGTTACTGCAGCTGGATTCTGTCACTCCAGAAGAGCCACTAGCAGAGCAGAGGAAGATGGCTGCAGCAGGTCACGCACCTGGCCCACCATCCGGCAGCTAGAATGGCCAGTAATGAACACCCGGCAACCCCTCTGCGCTTCAGAGTGAAA
>NW_024965219.1:0-5859 GCF_019238085.1 Lagopus leucura
CCCCCCCCCCCCCTTCAGCTACAGCCGCCCCCCCCCTCCCACCCCCCGCAGATATTTTCACTATTCCTCCAACATAACATCACCCCCCCTCTCCCCACACACACACACAAACCTCCTTTCCCCTCTGGCACAACGCAGGGGCTGCAGCTCCGCCCCCCCCCCCCCCCCCCTTCCCCAGCCCTATAGAAATCAAATCAGGTGCCAATAAAACAACGCGTTTCTCCGCTGGCTTTTTTCTCTCACTCCGGGGGACGTTTCCTCCCCTTCTGCCCCTCATCTCCCACCTCTCCCTGCCTCATCTCTGGGTGCTTTCCATACGCACCTCCTCCCCACCCGCTCTGCCTGCGAGAGAAGAAATACGGTTGCCAGAAATATTTCTCTAGAATGAAAGTTTCGCAGTTTAGGGGTTGTTGGGCTGTTTTTTTGTGTGTGTGTGTCTTTTTTCTTTAAACCTTGCCAAGGAATTTCTCTCCCCGCAGGTATGAGCGCAAAGCTGCTGCAGTTTCTCCACCGGTGTCTTCTTTGCTCTCCCAAAGCCGGGCAGCGGTGGAGGGGAATAGTTTATATCAAAATGAGCACGTGATCCCCGTAGGTCGCCGTACGAATCGGCTTTGTTTGCTGCTGATTAAACAAAACCCTCCTTTACCTCGTTTTTCCTTCGTAAAATTCCCCACACGAGACGCGCCCGGGGTTCGGTGCGGCTTTGTTCTCCAAAGGACTTTTGGAAAAGTCCATTTTCGCTTTTCTCGCTCTAACTGGGGCTTTCTCCTCTTCGTTCCATTCGATTTCTTTTTTCCTCCTCTTTATATATATATATACTTTAAAAATACTATATTTTTTTGGTGCTCTGTAAAGATAAAACACCAAACAAAATGCCCGCCTCCCTGTTACCTCCGAGGCAGCGTTTCGGGAGGAGGAGAGCAAAGGGATCGCAGAGCTCAGTGCTGCGGAAAGGGACATCGGCAGCGGTGGCATCGCAGCAAAGGGAGAAAGGAACCCCCGTTTCCTTCGATTATTTTATTTTATTTTTATTTTTTTATTGTATTTTTTTTTTGTCAAAGGTGGGAAATGTCGCAGCCGTGCTCGGAAATACATTAAACGGCTCTCAGGAGTCCCTGCTCCCGCTGGCCTTCGTCCCCAATGGGAACAGAGCTCAGCGCTGCTCCCGCTGCACACAGCAGCTCCAAGGAAGGGGGGGTAGAAGGGGTGGGAGGTGGGGGCGGCGGGGGGGGGGGAAGTGTGTGGAAATAATCCCGGGGTCTCCTGAACACAACCGCCGCTTTCATTCGGGATTTTCTTCCCCGTTCCAAAAGCTTTTCCCAGCTCCGGAGGAAAGCTTTGCAAAGCTTGAAGCACCAAAGCCGGAGCCGAGCGCTGCTGCTCGGGGCGATGGAGCAGCCTCACCCCGTGCTCCAAACATCCATCCCGAATTCCACCCTCGTTAGTCGAAACGGAGCCTTTTTATTATTATTCCTCCCACCCCGAGGTGCTCCTTCCTCCCCCTCCATCCCCCCCCCCAACAAAGAAAGAAAGAAAGAAAGAAAGAAAGAAAAAAGAGTTGCCCGACCCCAGCGAGGAATCTCGGAACCTTTCCCCATTTCGCAGATCTCTCTTCTTCCAGGTGGAATCTTCGCGGAGGCAGATCTGCAGCCATCCTCGCGTTATCATTTCCAGCCATCCTCGCGTTATCTCCTCCACCTCCTCCAACCCCACGCGCGGATGTCGGGATTTCTCTCGTGGGATGAAACCGAGCGCCGCTCCGTGCCCTTGGGAGACGGGAAAGAGCCCCCGAAAAAAAAAGGGGGGGGGGGTGATGGTGGTGGAGGGAGGGGGGGGGGGGGGGAGAAGAGGCTGCAAAAGCGAGATTGCAAGGGCTCAGTTCAAGGTCACTGTCTAGTGTAGTAAATAGCAGCGACATCGTATGCAAATGACTGTCTCGGGTGAGCATCGCTCATTGCACCGAGAAGAGCCCGGGGCGAACAGCAGCCCCGAGTTTGGGGTTGAGTTTGCCGTTGCTGTGCCATACGCACGGTGGGGGGGGGGGGGGGTCTGTCCGTGAGTCCTTGCTTCCCCTGTCCTTCTGGCACCTACGCTTCCCCTTTGTATCAGTGCGTTAAATACGGTTTCCCCTCCTCGTTGCATCTCCCTTTGCACGGGGCTGCGCTGGGCGGACATCCCACCCTCCAGCTCTCCCATCTTCTTTCTTCAGGAAATAATGATAATAAAGAATAAAACACAACGAAACAGTGAAATGTTACAAATAAAACCTATGGAAATGCCCTCAGCCCAATGGCCATAGCAAAATATTGGCGCTTCGGGTGGGAAGGGTTCCTGTTATTCTCACTTTCGGTTCTCTCCCCGAAAAGAGAATGCGATTTTACCTTCACCCAGAGCAAGAAAAAAAAAGAAGTCTGCTACGTAAATATACGACGACTTTCGGCCTGGAATATTGATTTAAAAAAGAAGGGGAAAAAAAGCGAATTAAAGGGTCTCCTTGCGCCGTGTGCGATATCCCGTCCTGGTTGGACTTTTCCGAACAGAACTCACCCCAAACGGGGGCCGGAGTTGCGGGGGGGTTGCGGGGATCCGACCCAGGAGTTGCGTGCCGTGCTCGGAAAGGAAATGCTTCGAGTAAATATCTCGGTGTGTGACACGGGGAATAAAACAGAGACGGCTTTGGGAAGCTCCCAGCGCTGTTTTTGGGGGCAGCGATGTATCACGAGAGCCGCTCCGGTTCGTGCGGGAACTGCGCGCCCGCGGACGGTGAGCTGTGCGGGAGCGTTTCTTTATCTGTCCGTCTATTGATCTATAGAGACATCCGAGGGGGAGAAGGGAGGTAAAATGAAATGCGGGCGAGAAATAGGAAGGTGGAAAAGCGAGAGCTGCGCGGAGAGAAAAGCGGTTTGCCACTTCAGCTCATCCAGCGCACAAATCATGGCCTGGGGGGAGGGAGGGGGGGGGACAGCAGTTTTCTGGAGGGCAGCCCCAGTTTTACGCAGCTTCCCTCTGCTCTGTGCGCGGTCTGCAGATCGTTCTATTTCCCCCAGCTTTGGCGGCAGAAGTTCTCCTCCTGCTCGATGAACGCACGCTGTTGGTTCAGCCCCAACTCTGGGGAAGTTCGCTCCGTCCGCCTCTCGGGGGTGAGGATTTGGTGCCGTAATGCCGACAAGTGGAACTCCGAGCCAGTTTACGGAGTAGAATTCACCACTCTGGAGCAGTGCTCCGTTGGGAAGCCCGAGAAGAGGGATCTCACTCATTTCACGTTCCTTGGAGAGGGAGGGGAGGAAGCAGGGGGGGAAGCGTTCGGTGAAACCGCTCCCGAGCGCGGTGCGAAGCGGCTCAGCTCCCTGCGAGGCTGCGGCTTCCCCCGAGGTTTAGGAGATGGGAGATTGCGCTGGATGTGATCCCGAAATGCCCATCATGTCCAGGTGCCGCTCCGAACCGCGGAGCGAAAGGCGTTTTTTATAAGCGAGGAACCACCGACGCTGGAGGAGTTTGAGGGGTTGCGAGCGCACCGCGCCGTCTGTCCGCTTCCTTTGGAAAGAATCCGTCGGCAAAGCCTTTAGAAGTTTCTTTTGCTGAAGAAAATAAAGTCAAACTAAATAAAATCCAGCCCTCGCCAAGAGCGAGCGCTTCCCAAACAAACAGAAAGTCAAGCAGCAAGCGAGCAAGGATGGTGGGAGAGCAGAATTCCCCTCCGCGTCGGGAAGTTGTCCTTTAAAGACGCGTCTGGAGAAAAGAAAGCCACACACAGACACGCACCCACACACACATATATATATATCCGTGCAAATGTGTGTACCCGTGAGTTTAAAAATAAAAATAAAAATGAAAGAAACTAAGATGAGGAAAAAAAAAATAGAAAGAAAGAAAAAGTCAGGAAAAGAAAGAAGGGAGGAGGAAATCCCTTGTCCGGGATTTTACCATAAAGGCTGCGGTTGGGAAGTTATTCAAAGTCCTGGGTACAAAGGAAAGAAAAGGTTAAACTTGGGAAACTTCCTTTTCAGGGCTTTATTGTTGGCCATTAGCCCGTCTGTCTAGACTGCAAATAACACCTTGTTTATCTGTAAACAGGAGCGGGGCTGCCCGGGGGTGGCTGGGGGCGAGAAGATCAAGGGTGATGAGGGTCCCTTCGCTGCTCTGCCCACGGCTCGTGATGTCAAGGTCAGACAACGCATAGTCACGGTCAAGGCTACTGCGATGGGAGTGACGTCACGGCTTGCTGACCTAAAACCCGGCGAGCGACGGGGGGAGCGAAGCGCGTAAAAGGATAAATAAGCGGGGGAAAAGGAAACAAACAAGTTCCCGTGGTGTTTTCTGAGAGGAGTGGGAAGAAATAAGAGAGAAAAAAAGCGGAGTGCCGTTGGGTTGGTCTTGCGGCGGGTTCGCGTCCAGCGGAGCTCGCCGTGCGCGCCCGCGGAAGTTGAAAGGAAAGGAGATTTTCTGGGATTTGGGGGCTTTATGTAAGCGTCTGCGTGCTGGTTGCTTTTGTTTTGAAGTTCTTCCCTGGGCAAAGGCCTCCTGAAGAGCTCCTGGAAGAGGAATGACCGAATCAGTTGGTTTGAGGATCGCGTTTTGCTCTTTTGGGAAAAGAAAAGAAAAGAAAAGAATACCACCGAAGCTCACCCGTTTGTGGGATTCAGCGGGAAGGAATCGTCTCACAATCGAAGTGAGGTGTTCTATCGCCCGACCAACCCCAAAAACTCATTTTCTCACCCAAAGTTCCGGATGAAAGGGACGAATCACGCACCGAGTGTCCGCCGGGATGCGCGGGAGGGGGGTTTTACTCATCCCGAGCTCCACAGGGCCCAACCGGGCCCCGACCCGACCCCAAAGCAGACAGAGGTTGGGGTGAGGGGAGCTCAGCCCCACGGTCGGGTTAGAATCCCAATGGGATTCGCACGTCGGGGCCGCGGTCCGTTCCCTCATTGCCCCGTAGGCTCCGCACCGCCCGAAATCACCGCCGGAGCCTCAGAAACCGCCCGCAGCTCCGGCACGGCCGTGGGACGGAACTCGGAGGGGCAGAACGACGTAAAATAACGGGGATTGAAAAAAATACGGGGGGTTGCGGGCAGTGCGGGAAGATCACGGGGCCGGGGGTTCGCCGACAGACGGCATCCACCCGCAGCCCGACGTGTCCGAAGGGTAATAAAGGATGTATTTCACTTGATTTCATTTTATACCGGTGTTTATTATTACTTTTTTTAATTCTCCCACGCGGTTTGAAACGCGGCCCGATGCACAGCAGGCTCTCTTCTTCCCCCCCCCCCCCCCGCCTTAACACTCTCATCATCCCAAATGAAACCGCAGCGGACCCACATTGGAAACTCTATCCCAAATCTCCTCGAAGGACCCGGGGAGAAAAAAATCTGTTGCTCCGCCCGCCCTCATCCCCTCCGACAGCGCTCAGCGGCCTCCGTCTCCTCCGCTTTTCAAACCACCGACGGAATTCAGGTGGAAGGAAGGAGGGGAGGCAGCGAGCAGCGCTCCGCTCTCGGGATGTCGGATTCGGACGTGTCTGAAGCTGCATTTCTGCATTTCGGTGTTCGCACGCACAGCAAAAGGGTGAACTTCCTCTTCTTTTCTTTTTTCCTTTCCGTTTTCTCCCTCTATTCTCTTTTTTTCCCTCTGTGTTTTTCTTTTCTTTCCTCTTTTTTTTTTTTTCCTTCTTCTTTCTCCTTTCTTTCTCCCTTTCTTTCGTTCTTTCTCTCTTACTCTCTTTCTTTCTCTCCTTCCTCCCTTCTCTTTTTCTCTCTCTCTTCCTCCCTCCCTCCCTTCTTCCCTTCCTTCCCTTTCCTCCCTTCCTTTTTCGCACACCCAAACGCACACATCCCGGCTCTGACGCACAGTGCACAGCTC
>NW_024965220.1:0-373 GCF_019238085.1 Lagopus leucura
AGCACCCCATAGCTGCCCCATACAGCCCCACAGCCACCCCATAGCACCCCATAGCTGCCCCATACAGCCCCACAGCCACCCCATAGCACCCCATACAACCCCAGAGCCACCCCATAGCTGCCCCATAGCACCCCATATAGCCACCCCATAGCACCCCTTAGTGCCCCATACAGCCCCATAGCCACCCCATAGCACCCCATAGCTGCCCCATACAGCCCCACATCCACCCCATAGCACCCCATACATCCCCATATCCACCCCACAGCACCCCATAGCGCCCCACACACCGGGTCCATGGTGAAGCAGGCTCGGTCCCAGTCCATGGAGGCTCCCAGGCGGCGCAGCTGCTGGTAGATGCGGTCGCCCTTCCTGT
>NW_024965220.1:473-1556 GCF_019238085.1 Lagopus leucura
TGCGGTCGCCCTTCCTGTGGGGAGATGTGGGGCAGCTGGGGGAGCTGTTGTGGGGCACCTATGGGGCACTATGGGGTGTCTATGGGGCACTGTGGGGCGTGATGGGGTTTCTATAGGGTGCTACAGTGTGGGGTACTATGTGGTGCCTATGGGATACTATGGGCATCTATTGAGAACCATAGGGTGTCTATGGGGCACTGTGGGGCACTATGGGGTGTCTATGGGGCACTATAGGTGTCTATGGGGCACTATGGGGTGTCTGTGGGGTACTGTGGGGAACAATGCGGTGTCTATGGGGCACTACAGGTGTCTATGGGGCACTATGGGGTGCCTGTGGGGCACTGTGGGGCACTATGGGGTGTCCATGGGGCACAATGGGGTGTCTATGGGGCACAATGGGGTGTCTATGGGGCACTATGGGGTGTCTGTGGGGCACTGTGGGGCACTACAGGGTGCCTATAGGGTACTCTGGGTATCTATAGGGCACCATGGGGTGTCTATAGGGCACTTTGGGGTGCTATGGGGTGTCTATGGGGCACTACAGGTGTCTATGGGGCACCATGGGGTGTATATGGGGCACTATGGGGTATCTATGGGGCACTGTGGGGCACTATGCGTCGCTATGAGTCCCTGTGTGTTCCCAATGGGACCCTATGGGTCTCTGTGGGTCCCTATGTGTCCCTACGGTCCCTATGCGTCCCTATGGGTCCCTATGGGGTACCTATGGGGTACTTGTGGGTCACTCACTCCTCCTTCCAGCTCCAGATCTCCTGCAGGAACTGCTCTGTGGGGTCCCTATGGGTCCCTATGGGTCTCTATGGGTCCCTATGGGGTCCCTATGTGTCCCTGTGTGTCCCTATGGGTCCCTATGAGTCCCTGTGGGTCCCTATGCGTCCCCATGGAGTCTCGATGGGTCCCTATGGGTTCCCTATGGGTCCATATGGGGTTCCAATGGGTCTCTATGGTCTCTATGGGGTCCCTATGGGTCTCTATGGGTCTCTATGGGTCCCTATGGGTCTCTATAGTCCCTATGGGTCCCTATGGGTCCCTATGGGTCTCTATGGGTCCCTATGGGTCTCTATG
>NW_024965220.1:1656-2513 GCF_019238085.1 Lagopus leucura
CTATGGGTCCCTATGGGTCCCTATGTGTCTCTATGGTCTCTATGGGTTTCCTATGTGTCTCTATGGGGTCCCTATGAGTCAGTATGGTTCCCTATGGAGTCCCTATGAGACCCTATGGGTCCCTATGGATCTCCATTGCATCTATGGGTCCCTATGGGTCTCTATGGGATCCCTATGAGTCCCTATCAGTCCCTATGTGTCCCTATGGGTCCCTATGGGGTATTTATGGGGTTTCTATGGGTCCCTATGGATCTCCATGGGATCTATGTGTCCCTATGGGTCCCTATGGATCCCTATGGGTCCCTATGGGGTATCTATGGGGTACTTGTGGGTCACTCACTCCTCCTTCCACCTCCAGACCTCATGCAGGAACTGCTCTGGGGGGTCCCTATGGGTCCCTATGGGGTATTTATGGGGTCCCTATGGGTCCCTATGGGTCTGTATGGGTCCCTATGGATCTCCATGGGATCTATGGGTCCCTATGGGTACCTATGGATCCCTATGGGTCCCTATGGGGTATCTATGGGGTACTTGTGGGTCACTCACTCCTCCTTCCACCTCCAGACCTCGTGCAGGAACTGCTCTGTGGGGTCCTTATGGGTCCCTATGTGTCCCTATGTGTCCCTATGGGTCTCTATGGGTCCCTATGGGTCTCTATGGGTCCCTATGGGTCCCTGTGTCCCTATGGGTCCCTATGTGTCCCTATGTGTCCCTATGTGTCCCTATGTGTCTCTATGTGTCTCTATGTGTCTCTATGGGTCCCTATGTGTCCCTATGTGTCCCTATGTGTCCCTATGGGTCTCTATGGGTCTCTATGGGTCCCTATGGGTCTCTATGGGTCCCTATGGGTCCCTGTG
>NW_024965220.1:2613-3131 GCF_019238085.1 Lagopus leucura
TATGGGGTATCTATGGGTCCCTATGGATCTCCATGGGATCTATGTGTCCCTATGGGGTCCCTATGGGGTCCCTATGGGGTATCTATGGGGTATCTATGGGGTACTTATGGGGTCACTCACTCCTCCTTCCATGCCCAGACCTCGTGCAGGAACTGCTCTGTGGGGTCCCTATGGGTCCCTATGGGTCTCTATGTGGTATTTATGGGGTATCTATGGGTCCCTATGGATCTCCATGGGATCTATGTGTCCCTATGGGGTCCCTATGGGGTCCCTATGGGGTATCTATGGGGTACTTATGGGGTCACTCACTCCTCCTTCCATGCCCAGACCTCGTGCAGGAATCGCTCCCTGCCCATCTGCAGCCTCCCCAATCCTCGCTCCCTCTGCAGCTTCCTCTCCACCACCACCTGCGTGGCGATGCCAGCGTGGTCGCAGCCCGGGTTCCACAGCGTCGTCTGCCCGCACATCCGGTGCCTGGGGGGGGAGATGTGGGGCACGGTGTGGGGTGGGGTGTGGGG
>NW_024965221.1:0-7574 GCF_019238085.1 Lagopus leucura
GCGCCGCCGAGCCCGACGCCCTCACGGTGAGTGCTGCCACCGCGCCGGATCCCCACTTCCTCCCTCCCCGCTTGCCTGTCCCTTTGCATTTGACGTTTCACGATATCACGTTTTCCCTTCCCTGCTCCAGGCTTCCTTTTTTTGTGTGTGTGGCTGTTGGCTGTTCACGTCTCTTTCCTCTTCTCTGTCCTCATTCGCTCTGTTGTTTGGTGTTAACGACCCTCTTTTGTAGATCGTTGTCGCTCTCTCAGACAGCGGTAGTGGCTGTGCCGTACCCCGAGGCGTCTCGAGATATTCTTTTTGCGACGTGTGAAGCGTTTGCACTTTCACTGCCTCCTTTCAATTCGTGCCATTCCCCCCCTCTCAGCTACACCCAAGGTGTAACGACACTCCTCGGATGTATGCACAATAACTGTATGCTTAATAAATTCCTTATCTTAAATAACTCGTTAGTTGAAGCTCTTTTCCCGGTTATTGCTTTTGTCTATCTCAATGTCGATTTATCAGCGTGTGAGTATTGACAAGTCAAACGCTGTAGCTTTGACATCATTCCTTTCTTTTTGAGGTAACAATTTCTACTATGTGCAGTGGTAATGAAAGAAATTCCATATCTGTAGGGACGAAATAGGTGAGAGAGATCAGTTAATTTTTTTTTTTTTAAATTGTCATGGACTGATACTGTGGCTCCCCTATCAACGGTATCGTATAACGAGTGAAATATCTCTTACAATTGCACGACTTGGTCTTAATGAATCCCGTTCTAATGAAGCTGCTTTCCCTTCTTTCTGTTTTCCCTTATTTCTGTTGATGCATCGTGATGCGTTGAGCACATGACTGCTTTGCCTCCTTATGTGCAGTCGTTTTCATGTACCTGTTGGAGAAACCGTCTGGGCAACTGGTTCTTCATTGTCGTCTGGTAGATGTTGGGATAATTCACAGTTAGAGCAGCTGTGAGTGCTTGTGAATGGCTCCAGGGTGCTGTGTGTGAGGGGCTCGCAGAGAACACCTGGGATGTAGTTTGCAAATTTCCTGTCTGTGACATATCTAAGATAGACCTGAGCGTGCATGACACATGCACAAACACTTGCAATGGCAGCTGCAACTGGATTGTGGGATCCAGACTTCAGGTTTTTGCTGTTTATCCATCCTACAGAAAGGAAACTGACATCTGGTGGTTGACATGTTGGAGCGCGGTTTCATTGTTACGTTGCATCTTCTGTTTGTCCTTGTCCAAATTACTCTGCTTCTCCTTTCCTCCCTTACAGCTCATTCCTTACCCTTCTCTTCACCTACCCGTAGCAGTAAATGATTTGGCTCACTCTTTGGATGGAAATAAGGGAGGATAGAATTGTCATTTCACAGATTTGGTTAGTTGAAAACAGTTTTGCATTTCTTACATTTGGTCATTGAATTGTCAGCTTATTGGAATGTGAAATTTAAGTAGTGGGATGCTGTACTTATGGCACTGATACTGTGCATGTTGATAGAAACCACATTTTGTTTCCCATTTTTGAGGTAACAGTAGAATTTCGTTAGCAGCATTTCCGTTGGAGTTCTCATCTTTCTGTTCTTATGTCCGAATTATTGGCTTGCTGAAAGAATATTTGTGTAGGATCAGGGCAGATATGAAGTAGTTCAGCTTGCTTTTCTTGTGCCTGTATAGATAGTAGGTGTTCTTGTTCTTTCTGTTTCTACCTTGTTTGGGATTTTTAATTAGTGAGTGTATTTGTTTGCTGCTTTTCTATTTTTCCTTACTCTTGTCAACAAGTGCCTATTTGTGTGACTTGAAACTGACCATAGAGTGGGAAAGTCATGGGATGGTTTGTGTTGGAAGAGACCACTGAGATCATCTAGTTCCAATTCCCCCGCCACAGGTAGGGATGCCTCACTCTAGACCAGGATGCTCACAGTCCCATCCAGCCTGGCCTTGAATGTCTGCAGGGGGGAAACATCCACAACCTTTCATGGCTACCTGTTCCAGTGTCTCAGTGCCCTCACAATAAAGAATATCTAATATCTCACAATAAAGAATCCCAATATCTGTCTAGTCTCAACATACTGCCTTACGTTTAAAGCCATTTCCCCTTGTGCTTTCTCTATACGTCCTTTTGCAAGTCCCTCCCCAGCTTCCCCTTCAGGTACTGGAAGGCTGCTATGAGGTTCCTGCAAGGCCTTCTCTTCTCCAGGCCGAAGAGCCCCAGACCTCTCAGCCTGTCCTCACAGGGAAGATGTTCTAGCCCTTTGATTATCTCTGTGGCCCTCCTCTGGGCCTGCTTCAATACCTCTGTGTCCTTCTTGTGTTGTGGAACGCAGAACTGGATGCAGTACTCAGTAGGGTGGAGTAGGGGGGCAGAATCACCTCCTTCAACCTCAATTGGACACACTTTTCATGATGTTGACCTTCTGGGCTGCAAGTGCACATTGCAGGTTGATGTTGCATCTTTCATTAAATGTCACCCCCAGATCCTCCTCTGGGCTGTTCTCAGGCCTTTGTCCGTACAACATTTCTCTGTGCTTGGGTTTGCCCCAACCCAGGCAAAGCACCTTGCCCTTGGCCTTGTTGAACTGCATGAGGTTGGCATGGGCCCACTCTCAAGCTTTTCCAGGTGCCTCTGGATAGCATTCCTTCCCTCTGGCACGTCAACTGCACTACTCAGCTTGGTGTCATCTGTAAAACAGCTGAGGTTTCACTCAATCTTGCTGTCCATGTCACCTACAAAGATGGGAAATAACACCAGTCCCAGCCTGAGTCCCCGAGGAATGCTGCTCATCAACGGTCTCCACATGGACCAGTGTGACCACCCAGCCAATTGCTTATCCAGTGAGTGAGTGATTTCTTCACTTCATTATGTTTTGGTTGTTGATAGTTGTTTTCAAGGACGAATGCTGGGAGTTTCATATGGCTGATAGCCCTCAAAGTGGAGAAGAATTTTACAGTTGTAGGACTTGGAGGTGTACTGTCCATATGTAGCTGGAATGTCTTTAGATGTCAATACGTTTATACCCCTATTGGTGTAGTTTTGGCAGAGCAGTGGTTCAGTTTCCTATGGGGTGCCAAGGCCAGTGCCATTTACCTTACCATCATGGTATCTCTGTCCCTGTAAGCAAAGAGAGTAAAGTTGTAGGCAGAGTTCCTTTGTATAGAATAATTCCTCAATATTAGAATTTTTTATCATTCTTGTTGGTAACCTCATTTGTCCTTCCCCATCTCCTTGTGGTGTTATGGTGTTTCTTCATAGGCATCATTAGGCAGTCATGACTTTATTTTCTTGAAGGGTGTTTTCCCCATTTCTGGACAATGGTTTTGCATTTGGGAACTGCAGGACCCAAACTTCAAGTTTTTGTTAATTCTTCCTACAGAAAGATTGACATCTGGTGGTTGACAGGTTGGAGAGTGATTTTGGGTGTTGTACTGGAGAAAATCCTTCCTTCCTTTGACAACGTTTCATTCACCCAAAATTAGAAAATTGTGTTTGAGGAAAAAGGAAGCAGAAGGTGAAAGTGTATGATGTACCATTTCTCAACAGCTTTAACATGAAAAAAAAAAAAAAAAAAAAAAAAAAAAAGCTCCTGAAAAGGAGGTTAAACCTTTGGTCCTATTGTTTCTGCACGCTTCCAATAATGAGTCTGCTTTGGCAGACACCGGAAACTTTCTGCTCTTTCCATGTTCAGACCTCTTCCTGACTGGGCTTATGCTTGATGAGATTGTCTTACAATGGAACATGAATTATCCCATGTATAAATCCTGCTTTCCATTCAAGATCTTCTCAGCCTTTCTGCTCAACGACCTGTTGAGGGATGTCCATTCTGCAGACGGGACATTGTGGAAAATGTGTGTGGGTAACTGGTGCTTTGATGCTGTTTGTTATCAACAAATATTAAAGGAATGGTAAAAAGTGTATTTGAGAATGACTGGGGGATGGTGTAGATGTAGAGCTGGTGCAGGAAGGAGAAATGTTTGAATGCCAAACTTTCAAGTGTAGAGAGGTCTTTTCTAGCACATAAATGCAGTGACAGCATCCCTTTTATGGGTTCATCACATGGATTTCGTGTTGAATAATACTTGATGCGATGGAAGAGTGATGTCTGATGAGGGATAGTGATGTTCTTCCCTTCTGTACTTTCCACTACTTGGGCTTGTCTGTTACCAAGATTGAACCGGGCCTCAGGGGAGGAGGACTTGAATATACTTGAAGTGTCCTTGAAGTTTCCTTGAAGTGTTACTGAATGAAACGCTCTGACCAGTGGCTGACATGTGGGTAAAATTTGAATGATGTCCATGGAGCGTGTAAAGAGTGCTGAGTGACTGGATTTGAATGTGGGAAGAAGGTTGGTCAGCAGTGACATTGTGTGGACAGTGGATTGATTTCACAGTTGGTGTGAAGGCCTTCAGCATCTCTGCAAATTTTTATCTCATTTTCATTGTTTTGAATGGCAGTGGTAGTCTTCTGATGATCAAAGATTTTCAAGTAACTGTGTATGGTGATGATGAATACATGTAACATAGTATATTTATTGTGTGAAACTGTTAATCCATCCATATTGAATTATAACATGGCATAGAGTATCTTCTTAGCTTTAAAATCCCCCTTTTCAAGGGATTTGTTCCCAGTGTTTTTGTAGTTTGTGTTTCCCATTTCTGAATAGGGATTTTGCACTTGGAAATGGCATGGTTGCATTGCAAGATCTCCTTTCTCCTTTGGCAAGGTCTCAGCTGTCTGAGATCAGAAGTTTCCTTATAAGGCAACTGAAACAGAATCCATCAAAATTTCCTGAAATAGCTGGGAAAGATTCTTATGTTGGCACTTCTACATTTAAAGTTTTGTTTTCTTTCAAGGTGAGCAGGAGGCATAGCAACATACTTTGTGAACCTGATGACTTTTTCTAAAGATGTCATGCACAGGTTGAACAGAGGATGAGATGGAAGCACTACTTGCAGGTTAGGTCCTCAGCGAATTCACTGTGCTCTGTGGAAAAATGCTGCTGCTTGTAGAGAAGACTGTGTCACCATACTGATGTGTTTCTCTTGACTATTTCCTTTCTGCTTGAGGGACTGTATCTACACCTAGACTTTTGTCTGTGTAGAAAGGGTTTGTTGTTATTGTTGTTTGCTTATTTATATTGGATTTATTTTATTTTGGATCTGTTGTTCACGTAAGCCACTAGCTGGGTATTTCAAGAGAGTTACAGATGGTGTGGGAGCCTGGGGATGTGTTGGCACTTCTGTGTTCTGTCCCGTTTTTATGTCTGTGCTGTAAATGTAAACCTTAAAAGACTGTAAGGTTGTAGATCTGTGGGATGGAGGGAGAGGTTTCAATGCAGACCTAGGACGTTCACAGCTGTCCATGCTAAGGCTCTGATGTATTCCTCCATCAGTTAAATGTCAGTGCGTTGCCGCTGCGAGAGGGAACCGCAGGAGTGCGGACGCTGTCCGTGGTGCTGACAGTGTGCGGGCTTGTGGAGCGCGGGGAAGAAAACCCGGTTTATAGCAGAGAAAGTTGGTATGTTAACGCCCCTTAGTTTGGGCAGCGGTATGTTTTTATTGGTGGTGTCAAGGCTGCTCCATTTCTCTTATGATTTTCCTGTCCTTAGAGGCAGTGATGCTTTCCTGAGTTTCAAATTGTATGGTAAAATCTGGAGACACAGATGAGGTCTGAGAGGTGAAAGAGTGCATCGGAAAGGACTTACATTTATGAAGACAAAGGGAAAGAGGAGCAGAAGAATGCTGTGGTGCAGATGTCCCCTGTAAACGCAAAACTAGAACTGTAACAGATCCAAGTGAGTGACCTTATCATACAGCTGCATGTGGAACTGCATGCATGGCTACCATCGGTCTCTGTTGCCTTCATACCAGATTCCATCGTGGTTTCTTCTGGTGTGTGAGTTAGTGTCTTGTTGGAACTGTAGGTGAACTGAGAGCAAGATTGGGAGCTTCAACTATTCTGGACACCAGTCTGCTGCTGCAGTGAGGAAAAACAATCAGTCAAGATTGCCTGGAGGTCAAGGAATGACAGAAATTATTTCTGCTTCACTTTGGAATAGATGCTAATTTCCTTGCTTGGTTCAGTTATCCATTGGGCACGAAGTGGACGTGCCATACAATCTCAGTTTCTTTTTTAGAAAGAGTTGGACCTATGACATAGTTTCCACTGAAATAAGCCAAACCTGCAGTGTAATTGTTACCTATGAAATACCTTAACAATGATATGATGGGAACTGCTCACTGGTGACAGTCTAGAATGGTGTGCCCCATGGCACACGTGGGCAGTCATTCAGGACTGTCCAGAGGAAAGGCAGAAATGATTTCTGCTTCAGTTTGGCCTAGATGCTTATTTCCTTGCTTGGTTCAGATACCCACTGTGCACACAGTGGATGTGACATACAATCTGAGTTTCTTCTTCTGAAGGAATTTGGACCCATGACATATTTTTCCAGTAATACTGGAAAAGCCTTCAGTGTATATGTTGCCTGTGAGAAACCTTAACCACCTGATGCTTGTATGATGGGAGCTGCTCAGTGAAGACAGTCCAGAATGGTGTGCTCCATGGCAGGGGTCTGAGGTAGGATGTAGGGAGTTACTGGCTAATCAAGGCATCCTGACAAGCGGAGATGTGATTTTGGAACTTGGATCCCTGCAGGATGTGAGTGGGAAGTTCCATTTGCCAAGTGGGATATGAAAACAATACTGTGAAGTCACAACGGAATGTAGCATTTCATCAGGAGTGCTCATGTGAAAGGTAGGGAAACCCTCACTCAAGAAGAGCTGTGATAAACGTGGTATAGATTGTGCTTCTACAGTGCATAGTTACAGCTGAAACTAAAATGGATTATACTTCACAAAGGACAGTTTCCAATTTATTTTCTCATGAGTTGGAAATAGCAAATATTCAAGAGTATTGTCTCTGGTAATGACTGCTCTGAGCAAACGGAAGCATGAACTCTAATTATCCAAGAAGAGGAGGATACAAGGGAATGAAATGCTGACTAATACCATTGGCTTCCGTGCTCTGTGGAAAGATTGTAGTGTCGGTGCACAGCCAGCTCAGAGGATTGAACGGTGCTCCTGTTTAATTGGAGCATCTCGGTAAAGGGGGATTGTTCGGTTGGGGATTTGTCTTCCTGTGGTAGTAGGAGAAGTAGACGAGGATCAGTTTTCAGGGTGAGATGGATCCAATGAACCACCATCATAGAGAAAAAAAACACTGAAATGAAAAGACCAAGTCAAAAGCACATGCAGAATATTAACCAAGGTTGGAGGATGCAGAAGAAAACGTACTGCAGGAAGGACTGAATGACTAATCACTGCAATGGTAGAGGAGAAGGTATGCAATAACATATGCAGTAATGAGATAAGACTAATGAGAACGACATGGAGATTCAAAGGAAGAGGACCAAATCCAAAACAGCAGAAAGAAAGATGCACAGAGGAGCCCTGCTGTCTCTCAGATCATGAGCAACATGAAGAACAGAAAGGACTACATAGTCACCTGCAAGAAGGGAATGACTACAGGCATCGAAATGCCGGCCATATTAACGAACTGAGAGCGCGGCGGTTGTGCGGTGGCGGCGGTTCC
>NW_024965222.1:0-50464 GCF_019238085.1 Lagopus leucura
GCAGAGAGGTGGTGGAGTTGCCGTCCCTGGCAGTGTTCAAGAGGCGTTTGGATGACGTGCTGTGTGATATGGTTTAGTGCTTGTGGTGGCAATAGTGATGAGGAGATGGACTGGATGATCTTATAGGTCGTTTCCAACCGGTTCTGTAATATGACTTAGCATATACTTGATACAGGCTAATAAACCAAATGGAACATGTTCTGATTATCTACTTCAGAGTCAAGTTGCTTACTCTTTAATGATAACTCATGTTGTCTTATCAAAATTGGTCTTACAAGGAACAAATTGACTGAAAATATATTTGTTAGTGATGTGAAGTTGCATGACATTAAATTACTGGCATGTGGCTCATTCACATTATGAAAGCGTGTTTGTTATATTACAGACAATGTTTTGTGTGTGTCAGGGAGAAACAGAGCATGCTCACACAATTGTTGTGGTATAGCTGAATTTAATACCTGTTTTGCTAAGGCATTGCTGATTGTTGAGAGAATTCTTTGGAGAGCCCTGTTTAGATAAATACTTAAAAGGGAGCAACATATAAGCTACTTTTCCACAGACATTAGTGAACACTGAGATGGACAGAAACAAACTGCTTTCACTGCTACCGTTTTTATATCCTCACTCTTGCTGTGAGGTTCTTAGGAAAACTGCTTGTTATTGGTTCTCAGTTATACAATAAAAGGCAAATGAAATACCTTGATTGTTTATGATTCCAATAGCTGCTTTGTTTGATAGAGCTTCCACTTGATGAGGTATTTAATCTGTTAAGGGCATAGTGAATCAATGGAAAGGGTTGGACGTGGAGTATGCTCTGTGGCAATGCACTTGTCTTTGAAAGTCTAATGTATTAATAACCCTGTGCACTGCAAGTCTTTGAAACGTTGTATGATAAACTGCAAGTGCTAGCATACCTTTTAAAATTTAAGCAAAAAAAAAAAAAAAAAAGCATCTTGTGTTCTAAGCAGCTTACAGTAGTCCCAATTCTGTAATGCCTCTAACCAATGTTAGAAGCCAACTTCCGTTGAGGCTTGCAAATTTCTCTGAAGCAGACAAATGCAAATTATAGAGAATACTTAAATCTCCTGTGCACAAAAAAAACCCTCCAAAAATATACTTTTGTTGCAAATATTTAATGTGATATTAGCTGGGGGGTTTGTAGGCCTACAGCTGAGATTCTGTGAATGGTCTTATTCTTTCTTTGGTCTTAGACCTCTGACACAGTTTGAATTCCCAGTTAGCTTGAATTTGTTTGATCCCCAGTTGCTAGAGGCAACTTTCATATTAGTTTACATCAATCGTGCTGCCCTTTATAGCCAGAGATTTTTCATCATGTGGTATGAATGTGGTATAGCATCAGAAGAATATCACATGTTCAGTTCAAATCTCTACTTTTTGTAGCTTGCAGGTATTTACTGAAATGTACAGTTTTAATGTTTAAATGACATTTCTTTTTTCCCAAGGAAAGCAATGGTCCAACAGACTGCTATGCTGCCATATCACAAGTAGATCGACTGCAGTCAGAACCAGAGAGCATTCGTAAGTGGAGAGAGGAGCAAAAGGAGCGCCTTGAGCAGCTTGGTAAGGAGACTGTTTGTTGTAGTGGTATTCTTGGTTGAAACTCAGAAGTGGCAGTTTCTTAAGCAGGAGAGCTTTTCAAACAATGGCCTCTAGCTTTCTGGAGTTCAACTTGCTGCTTAAGCAGCCAGCCTACAGGGTAAGACTTCTAGTAAGCAAACTTTTAATATTGGTGTAGGAGTTAGGAAGCAAGTGGTTCTCTGAACTTTCTTCCGACACTACTGAAGTGGCCTGTTTAACTTACCAGTGAGTTCCTCAGTTCTGTAGCAGAAAATGAACAGCTTTTATCAGCAGGAAAGAATGAGTAGATACAACTGCCAGCACTTTTCTTCAAGGAAGGAGATTGCTCATTTTAAGATTGCTGAGGCCACTTGTCGTTTTGTCATAGTGAAATTAAATAACCAAGTAGTAACTAAATTCAGCTATCAAAGGCAGCCATACCTACCTGTGGACAACTCTAAACTGGTGTACTTTCCAGTTTCTCTACGGAGGAGGCCTTACTTTGAGACCATCAGGACAGCCTTCTGAACATATGATTCCAGACAGAGCTGAGTCTGTTGTTCCTCTTTTATACTAGTTACAACAGATGAGCTTATCCTGAACTGTGAGTTGGGTGTAAAGGCAAACTGAGTATCACATTCCCTTAATTTGTCTAATGTAGAGAGTTTACTGAGCTTTATTCTAGAACAGCCATAGCAAGGTGGCAGTGTTTTCGAATGGTTTGCAGGCTAGCAGACTGACTGTATTATAATTAGTCTACATATGCTTAGACTAAATTGAACTAGACTGTCTCAGTGCTGTACAGGGACATTCTGTTTAGCTAATCTTTTGAATGTTGAGGGCATTAGAGTTCTCATGGCCTAAATCAGAGAACCTCATAAACCATATTTGAGTGGATTAAGTAATAATTTGCACTAGAGTACACCCTGAACTATCAGTTGAAATGTTAATGAAATCCAATTGGAATAAACATGACTGATAAATCAATTCTTGAATCTTTAGATGCTAACTCAAGAAAACAGGAAGCAGAATGGAAGGAGAAAGCAATAAAGGAGTTGGAGGAGTGGTATGCCAGACAAGATGAAAAGCTCCAGAAAACAAAAGCTAGCAACAGGTAAGATTTCTCCAGCTATCTGAAGAGCTATATTGCTGGCTTTGGAAGTAATTAGGCAAAGGAGAGAAGAGTAGAATGTTTACTATATCCTAAGTCGCTAGTCCTTCAGCCCACTAACTATCCTGTTAAGAGATGAGTGTCCAGTTGTAGACTAGTCTGAGTTTCTTTAGAGGCTAGCTTAAATGTCCAAATGGGAACACTGAAATAACAAGCTATTTCAGAAGCTTCCTTTAATACAAAACTTGAATTTGGACAGAACTGTTCAGTCTGCTCACTTCTCTGTATGTACCTAGCTGCACAGCTCTTCAGTGGCTAATTACCTTGCAGCTAGCGGTCTTACTTGCCAGCTCTCAGAAACTTGGAAGTGGTCTCCTAGTTACTCCAAAGCAGATTATTTCATTAGATATCTTAAAACCTTTGGCTGCTTCTTGTGGAAGTTTATGAGAAATAAGCAGAGTTCTGTGAGTGACTATTTAACTCATTAAATTCATCATGCTTGAATTGGCTTTTATGGGCTGTGGAGCAGAAACAAGTGACCTAGGCACAATCTAGTAAATTCTTACACTTCCTTATGAGTTCCATGCAGAACTTTGACTTCTGGCTACATAAAGGTAAATATGATAATGCTGACTTAATAACGCTTAGGACTTCACTTCTGACCTAAGTCTGCCAGTGTCATTTTCTTCAGGTAGTCATTGGGGCTGCTTTAAACTTTGGGAATCTGTAGACTTCAAATTGAAATGATTTTTGAAATGCCATTTTTCCTATCTGAAGAGCTGGTTTATCATAAGTAGTCTTAAGTAGACTTTACTTACTGAATGACAAAAGGAGACTTTATACTTCCTACAGAACTATGGATTTGACACTTTCATTCCCTCAGACACAGTCTTTCTGTTGGGCTGAAAACAAGATAGCTGTTACAGGTGGTGGCAAGAGCTTATTACCTCTTTAACTTTGTCTTGGCCAGTGGTTTGAGATCAGGGTGCGCATTCTGGAGTAAGGTCAATTTAAAAAGAGCTGTAGTCAGAAAAGTCAAGTGTTTATCTGAGGGGATGTTCAGCATTCTCACCAACCTGGTGAGATCTCTCTACTTCAAGTAGTCTCTGGTATCTGGAGATGATGTCATGCCAACACTGGGACTAGCCCTAAACTAGGTAGTCCTAATTTTCTATGATATAGGAGAGTTTTTGTGTTCCCCCTTGAGTTAGCAGCTTAATTGGTATGTTCTGTGTGGCCGCTGCTTCCCTGTTTCAGTGAGTGTAGGTGATACTAGTTAAACTTGCTTTTTAAAACTGCCTTCGGTTGTGTTCTGTACTTCTCATCCTTATCTCTTTTCTCCTGCCTGCTTGCCTGCCTGTTGGACTATTTGCTACCTAGGGTGGCAGATGAAGCTTTCTACAAACAACCCTTCGCTGACGTGATTGGTTATGTGTATGTTGCTTAACTACTAATTCTGTTTGCTAGTCAGCTAGGTAATGAGGAGGGTCTGAAATAGTGCTGAATGTCTGAAGATGTCTTCTGCCAAATATTTCAGCCAGTATAATAGTAGAATAATAATAATTAAAAAAGTAGAATAATAGCCTGTTTTTTGTCCTGACTCTGATCTGCAGCATTAAGTGCTGTTTTCCTGTGATGATCATACCCAGCACACTTAAATTATGTAGAATACATGCCACTGGAATTTTGTCAGTGATTCAGTACCCTGTAATACATTGGGCTTCAGTTTACTGACCTTCCAGGCCAATGCAACAAGGTGCTTTGATGCATGTATGGGTTACAGTCAGATGGAGTCTCATGTGGGTGCTGTGTTTAGTCCCAGTCACTTCCATGGTGAAGTATAAAGTATAACTGCATGTTTTGTCATAGGCACTGTGTTCCTGGTCTGTTCCATTTGACTAAATAATCAGAAAAAGATTAAAATGAGGTTCACATACAGTGCAAGGGGAAGAAATTGCATGCTTAAATCAAAGGAGAAGAGGTGCCTATAGAATTTAGGATGCTATTAGAGAACATGTGGAAAAAACAAGATGATGGTACTAGAAAGCTAGTAGTTGCTGGTGAAAGAGCACATATGTGCAGATGTATTGCCAGCCTCACAGATCAGTGAGAAGACAGCCAGGATATTCAAGCCCCAGTAATTATGCTAGTTTCTGTGGGGCAAAAGGGTTGCAAGGTTCATTGGCTTGTTCATGTATTTTAATTTCTTCCCTTAATTTGTAGACTTGAATTGAAAGATGGCCATGTCACAGATTCTAAGGTGACACCTTTAGAAGGTGTACTGGTGAACCATGGTTTGTCTTTGAGTGCATTTATACTGAAGGTCAAGTGTGGAATTCATTACCTAATTGTAGATGGATGTAAAGCAAGACTTGTGAAATGATGGATTTACAGGTGGTGTTTGACTTTGTTCTGAAGTTTCCTGGAGTTAACTTAAATTTTTTCCAATAAAATCCTTCTTTTCCTGTAGCAAATGTGCAGTGCAAGTGCTGCAGAATAAAATTGGCAGCATGCTTCCTGAATGTAGGCCAAACTGCTAGTGCATGTTGAGCCAGCTGACCATCTGCATTAAACTCATTCTCATTTTCTGTATCTGACTTAAACTTTCTCTCGTTTCTTTTCTTCTCTTCACCTTTAAGCACAAACATAAATCATCCTTGCTACAGCCTAGAACAGTTAAGTAAAAAACCTTCACTGCCCATTAAAAGTGTCATGTCACATAAAGTAGCAGTGTTGTAGTGATCCTTGTCTTCAGTGGTGTCTGTAACCTTATCATCCCTGTGAACAGTGCTGAACCCTCATGGGGGAGTCATCCTCACTGCTTTTTCTGTACTGCTTGTTGGAGTAGATGGATTTGGTTTGATCTCTCAATGCTTACTGCTCTTTTACTCAGGCAGCTACCAGGGCCCCAGAGTTCCAGTAAATGATACTGGATTGTTACACGTGCATTGAAGCAATGCTGTTGGTAGCACAGAAATGCCAAAAGGATACTGCTGGGAAGCCTCTGGTGCTAACCTGTACATATTGTATAAAGCTTCCTTAGAGTATCCTTAGGGTAAGAAGAGGGGAAACATGTTTATCCTGCTAGCTGACTTCAGATGAGTCATCCTATCTTCCAAGATGTGCTTTAGACTACAGCACCCACAGGCATGGAATTCATTACTTACGTTCCTTGTGATTAATACTGCTTCCATACAGCATTGGGAAACATCAGCAGATAGTTTTATGATGGCCTGAAGGCCTTGGAACTGATTTAAATCCTCAAATGGAATCTATTCTAAGACATGCTTGCAGGGAACTGTAAATTTCTGGTTGGCAAGTGTCCAAAGCAAGCCATCAAGTGACAGAAGCTTAAATATTTAAGACCTGGGCATTTTTCCATAAATAAAATGTCTGCACAGGAGTACCTTACCTTCTGGGAGTTTGGTGACTCCTGTAGGCAAAGACTCAGTGACTACTCTTAAAACCAAACACCTGTATTCCAACATTTTACACAGCAATCTTTTGCACTGCTTGTGCATAGCATACTACTGCAACCTATTTCCATCTCCAGGGCTGGGGCAGTGGGAGCTTAAGTAGCCATGATGTTCACAAGCAGCTGTCAGGTCACATTTCTTATGAAACGTGCTGAAAGGAACTGCATCCTGTAAGTGGGAAGGAGTGCCTTATGTTGGGCATTAACACAAGGTCCATTGCATTGCTTTCAGGGCAGCTGAAGAAGCCTTTGTGAGTGATGCAGAAGATGTTTTTCCAGGCACTGAGTGGGAACGCGTGGCTCAGCTCTGTGACTTTAATCCCAAGTCTAGTAAGCAGGCTAAAGATGTGTCCCGCATGCGTTCAGTTCTCATCTCACTCAAGCAGGCTCCGCTGGTTCGCTGAAGAAAGGCACAATGGAAACACTACAAATGCAATATCTTAACCTTACTCAGAGAAGCTATGTTTGCTGTAATTGGATTAATTGCTTCTATGTTTTTGTTGGACCAAACATGATGTATCTAGAGCTGATCACTGTTTCATTGCATGTTCTTCCTCATGTCTTTGTTTTAAATGAGAGAACCTCCTGAACTGTAGTCTGTGCTATTTGCACTGAGAAGTCACTTCCAGTGTTACTGATATTAAAGATGTGTTAAACTGCAAAATGTGTTGACTCTGGATGAATTCAGAAGCTCTCCTGCACTCTTTTCACAGGGAGTGTTTAAATCAAATGTTTCTCTGTGCTAGTGAATGACTAGCCAGCAGTATCTCTAGTTTCTCAGAGGCTGTCCTGCTTGTCTCTCTGTAAGCTTTCTTAAAGCTCTTGAGAGCTTTAGTTAGAACTGCTTCCTTATCCAATTTATTACACAAGGCAGAAGCTTTGGGAAACTGGAGCACCAGGCCTGTTAAGGAGCTTATCTTAGTTCTGTTTGAACCAAGGACGCTACCTTGTTGATAGTTTTCTGCTAGGTGACAAACTCACTCCGGCTATAGGTTTTAGGTACAGAAAATACCACAAGGGCATTGAGTAGTTACAAACTCTGACATCCATCTGCTTGTTGGGATATCTGTTTTGCCATGTAATTATTCAATACCAGTTTCACATGCGGAGCCCTTTGGTGTGGAGGCTGCCTCAGATGCCAGCATTCAGATCAGATTCCAGCTTTGCTCTGGTTGATATAGTAGCTTAGCTAATGTGTAGGATTTCTTAATCTTGTGTGCATGAGCTGAAAGCCTAGCTTAGTTTGGGGAGGATTCCTTATGCAGACTAACATGGAGTACAGAGGAAGCTTTCTGTGTGCCAGTTTACATGCACTGCACCCTGTCCTGGCACCGGGCATTTCTAAAAAGAGCCTGACTGCATCTTCTTTATGCTGTCCCTCCAGCTATTCATACACACTGATAAAATCCCTGATAAGTGGGAACCTCCACTTCTCCGGACTTAACAGTCTCAGCACTGTAGGAGAGGTGCTCCAAGTTGTTTGTCACCTCAGTGCACCAATGTGTCTGTGTTTTCTCTTGCACTGAGGTGCCTGTAAGTAGTCAGTGTGTTGTAGTATACTCATACTGTACTCATGCTGTCTGAAAATTGTTTTTGTTACTTATGCCATATTCAACAGAGCAAAAAGGCAGTTAACTTTCTCTGGGTGAATCTAACTCCTTGTCTGTACTTCAGAACAGACTCCTTTCTGGTGAGCATCTGCCACTGTTCTGTGACTTGGCATGACGCTTTTGCACTGTGTCTAGCCTAGCTGAGCAGACTCAGTCCTCTTCCCACCACTGTTTATTTCCATAGCAGTAATGGGGCTGAAGAAAACTATCAACGGAATCTCAAAAAACATGGACAATTCCCGTCTTTTAAACTAAATTCCAGCTGTATGCACACCAGCAGCATTGAGAGAAGCTGTAGACTCTACTGAATACATCCTGGAATATGACTGGCTTCATTTAGCCTGTGGTCAGGTGGCAGACAGACCATACTGGCCTGAAATGGTGATGAGTGTATGTAGAGCTGAAGGGGGATGGTGTCAAGGCCATGAGTTCATTAGAGATAGGAACCTGAGTACTGCCCTGCAGCTTTCTGCCTTTTTTACCTATTCCCTTGCCGATCAAAACAAAAATTTACCTTTCTTTTTTAACCAACCCTTTTTTTTTTTTTTTTTTTTTTTTTTTTTTTGCGGCTGGTCAAGAAGAGAACACATAGTTTACGGGCAAGTATTTGAGAAGGGACAAGGGATTGTCTGTTGGGGTTGACAAGAGGATTCATCTGGTGGTACCTGTCACATGGGCAAGCTTGTTCCTCTGCAGAGCAGTGATGCTGCAGCAGCATGTTGGCATTGGGTGTAGTCTGTGCAAGTCTGGGCAGTCTGCTGATCTTCATTGTGAAAGGTTCTCAATGGAGGCCTTTGTGCTGTGACCGGGTATGGGACAGTCCATTTAAATTAGGAGTTGTAGCAATGGTGGCCTGATTGTAAAAGCAAAGCCTGATTGTGTGGGGAGGTACTATCTCTTTTTAAACAAACAACAAAAAAAAAAAAGTGAGGTCTCAAACAAGATCCTCTTCAGCTAAAAGTTAAAGATTCATAATGATCTTTGGTTTGCTTACAGTACTGCTGATACCTGTATGGGACCAGGAGGAAGGCTGTGCACACAAAAGCTTCCCTCGGTTATGAGAGTAGCAGAAAATTGGCTGCATTACCCATGTCCTTGTTGCCTTGCTCATTCTGGAAAGTGTAAACTTAGTATGATTTTACACCAAACTGGAGTGTACCATACAGTCAGTGTTTTGGGCATCATTCTGTTTCCAAAGAGCAAAGTATGTGTTTCGTGCTTTGTGTGAATTAGCTGATGGACCAACCCAAAAGTGCTACAGTTGCTTGTGCAAACTTAATCCATGGACTTTGGCTTTCTGTGTCTTCTTCAGAACCTCATGAGCATCTTTAGCTGTTTTTAAAACACTTACTTACATACTCATAGTGCGAAGTATCTGCTTTCAGACTACAAAGCAAACACAGCTGGGTGCCAGACTAAAACACAGCTGTACTAAATGCATGACATTAGCAAGGACATTTCAGCTGCCAAAGCAAGGGTTTTAGTGTGCCTTTGATGAGCAATTTTCCGAAGTTACTTGGACTTCCCTGAGGGCTGTACAGTTCCAGCATTTTCCCCTCATTAATGCCTGCATACTCTCCACTGCATTTGAGAGAGGCACGGTAATCAGATTTCACTGAGGCAGGTGACTTTCACTGTGCAGTATGATTTGTTTCTGCAATACACCGTTAACAATATTTCTACTTGGTTGTGCATCCCAATTTTTGACCATTTAAATGGAAGGACCTCCAGAAGACTGTGGCATTTGTTGATTTTCACTCTCTGGACAGCAGATCAAAGACAGAATAATTACAGAATAACTACGCTTGTTGCTCAGGAGACTAAAAAGACATTCCAGACATTGTTGCAGTGCTGAGTAGCTATGCTGCTTGCAAAACATCAGCAGAGATCAGCAGGCAAGCAGCAGCGGACTAGTTTTCCTACCAGATGGAGCAATGCAGCATGTGGACACACAGAAGTCTTGTAGTGACTACATTCATTGTAAGGTACAGCACTGAGCCTGCATCAGTTGAAATTACTTTTCAGCCTTTTGGCACTATGCAATTTCAGGTACTGCTAGTGCATGTTAATACTGATGATAAAAATGCATGTCCCAAGGGGTCTCCTGGAATGCTCCTCAGAGCCGTATGCCATTCTGTTCAGAGAGTTGACTGTGGCATGCTTGGCAAGCTTATTAAAACTTCAGCACAGTTGTGATAACATGTGCACTTACAAGGCACATTGTAAAACCAGACTTCCACCTCCTCCAACAGGTGGCTTTAGCAGATGGTTCCAGTACAGTAACGGGAAGGCACGATTGTGTAAGTCTCACATTTCGTTACAGTCTGAAAATGCTGAAGATAGTTTGGAAAAAGGAAATCCAGCTATTGCCTTTCTGCCCTCCCAGAAATGGATATAAAGGCCGCTTTGCTGTCAGTAGGGCTCATGACTTTCAAGGAGTGGGGTGCTTTAAAGTGCACAGGGTCAACATATACTAATCACACAGCATGGCACTGTAGATATTCTCCCCTGGCACTGGATAGGACTAAGAGTAGTGTCCATGAAACCTTTGGTTCACAAAGAAGTGTCTGAGGTGTGACAGGATTCTGAACAGGGGAGGAAGAAATAACAGAAAAAGCAAACAAAAGTCACACTTTTAAATATGAACATCTTTTTAATTTTATAAACTGACAACTGTCTCAGGAAAACCAAGGACTTCTTCTGCACCACTTGCCCCTTTGCAGCTGGTTTTTGTCCAGTTGCCAGAAAAAAACAACTTCAAAAACATTTTAATAATTGTTTTCTTAAAGAAAATAGACTTTTGGTTTATTTTATCAAATGTTTTCAAATGTTTAAACATCTTTCATATTTTGTCACTGCCTGCCATCTCCCTTCAGCTGCTAAGGAGAAATTTTATCTGAGATGTCAAAAGGGAAACAGCATTGGGAAGTCTGGAAAGCAAAACCTGGTCCCACTTTTTATCAAACAGTCCTCGTGATGCTGGGGGGATGGAAAGGTCAAACGATAGGTATTCTCTCTGCTAGAACCTCAATACTATTATCCCCACCCTGAGCTGTTGTCACTGTAGATCAAAACAGACTTCTTGACCTGCTCATGGAGCTACTGCTCTAGTACTGAAGTTACTGAAGTTAGTCTAGTCTAGTCCTAGTTAGTGAAGGAACCCATCAACTAAATCCAGACACTAATGAAAAGGAACACATAAAGCCTGATGCAACTTAGCAAAGGTTAAGAGCCAGTATATCCTCACTATGGAGTAGATGATTCATTAAATGCCAGGATACAAGATTGTTTCTCTGGCTGCTGTCTTTTTTCTGGGATAGCTGACCACTTACACTGTCCTGTTTTTAAGTTTCTTCTTGTGTCAAGTAATTGTCAGTATTACAGCATCTTGAAAGCATGCCAAAAAGCAGATCAATAGAGACAGAACTATGTATCAAATAAAGACTTAAAGCTAAAGAAACCTGCCTTCCTTAAATGCACACAGTACACTGTGTGATCTTTGGCCTCTATGCAGGTCCCAGAAAAGCCCTCTCTCTCTCTCAGAATGTTTCCTGTAAAAATTTCCAGAGTGTCATATAAACTGTTTTTTAACAAGGCAAGCCTTTAAGGTTAGCTGCTCCAAGGCTAATAAATACCTTGTGAGGACAAGGCTCAGATTTAACTTTCCATCCTATGAGTTGATGGTAAATGCAGGACATCACTGACACTTCACCTGCATCCCCAGCACTGCTGAGGAGATGCGCTAAGTCACTCTGCAGTGAATGAGATTTCTCAAAAGGCAGTCTTTATGCTTATATATACCACATTATTGGCTGTCAGATAACTGGCCACTGAAGAATAAAGTCCCCTCTGCTAATTTGGGAGACAAAGTGGTAGACTAAGTCCCTTGAGAATACCCATTAAAATGAAATTCAACCTCAAAAATAAAAATACTTACTGCGGGCTGTAGCCAGAACACAAAGGTGAACACTGCTACACTTGTCAGTTTGTTTGGACTGCTCTTGCAGCGTGCAAGCTCACGAGACATCTTTCTCCTTCATATGCAAAGCTTCTAAAATGGGACTCTGCCCTCTAACGGCGATGTAATAAATAACTGTATCCTCCAAGTCCTTCACAAACCACTTCTAAATAGAGCTTTGTTTGCGGAGGCACCTTCTGTTGTTTCCACTTACAGAAACTAACACCTGCTGTTGGTGATTGTATCCTATTTACTGTGTGGGTGGAAACCTGTAAATCGAAAAGCTGGTCACATTGTAGACTTCTCATTTCACAAAGGTGAAAAATGAGAACTGGATCCCCAAGTATTAGCTATAATTTGACACAATACACATATTCCCTACCTTACATCAAGATACGCTCATAAATAATTCAGCTACACTTAAAGCCTACTCTGGGCTTTGAGGTGATTAAAATCAACAGAATTGCACAATAGTTCCTACGAATTTTGATGAAATTTAGAAAAACTACAAAAAGCTAATACCTCAATTAGGAAATGTAGTCACTAACTATTTAGAACATCATTACTCTGATTCTGTAGCTGCTCTGGTCAAAAAAAGATTTTGGGCAAAGTATTCCCTCCACCCATAAGGAATATGAATAGTTCATTTCTGTAATTCTTCCAGGCACCTAGTATATTCTACGGGTAGTATAATCCAGTACCAGGCTAGCAGCTCCAAGAAGAGCAGGGTCTGCTAGATTTGAGACCACCACATCCACAGTTTTAACAGATGACAGAGCCTGTCGATGTATCACATCTTTGACAGCATTAATATAGTGGCTGGCTAGAACTCCAGAAAGGATCACAAGGGAGGGGTTCATGGTGTGCAGAATGTTCACAACTCCAAGTCCTAATGCTGTACCAGCTGAAAAAAATAAATGAAATTACATGGAATACTCAAAGCAGTGCAAACACAATTTTTTGAAATAGATCTGATAGCAGCAAATAACTCAGTATTCAGAAGAATGTTACAAGTTTTGAACTTATGTTATCAGACTGTATTAATCTTTCCTTTAAAAGGAAAAAAAGAAGTGCAGTAGTGCATTATTCAATAATATGGATGTGAAAGATCAAGCTGTGTATTACCACACTTGTACTCTAGAAGAAAACAGCAAAGCATTATTCTAACTTCTCAGTGCTACCAGGTATGTATGAAGAAAGGCCAATGGCATCCTGGCTTCTATCAGAAATAGTGCAGCCAGTAAGTGATCGGCCCTCTGTACTCAGTCCTGGTGAGGCCATGGCTCAAGTACTGTGTTCAGTTTTGGGCTCCTCACTGCAAGAAAGACACTGAGGCCCTGGAGCACGTCCAGAGAAGGGTAACAAAGCTGTGAGGGGTCTGGAATACAGGTCTTATGGAAAGTGGCTGAGGGAGATGGGATTGTTCAGTCTGGAGATGAGGAGGCTCAGGATTGACCTTATTGCTCTCTACAACTGCCTGAAGGAAGGTTGTGGTGATGTGGGGGTCAGCCTCTTCTCCCATGTAACTAGTAATAGGATGAGAGGGAATGGCCTCAAGTTCTTCCAGGCAAGATTCAGGTTGGATGTTAGGAAATACTTCTCCAAGAGAGCAGTCAAGAGCTGGAATGGGCTGCCCAAGGAGGTGGTGAAATCACTGTCCCTGGAGGTGTTCAAGAAATGCTTAGATGTGGTACTGAGGGACTTGGTTTTGTGGGAAATATTGGTGATAGGTGGATGGTTGGACTGGATGATCTTAGAGATCTTTACCAACCTTGATCATGATTCTATGACTATATGTTTCAAGCTAGTAAAATAGTAAATTATCCCATGTAAAATAATAGGCAAATTGCCTCTGCTTGCTCAGACTAGACATTCACTTGCATACAATAAAATGTCTTTTCCCAAATTCTTCAACATGAAGACCTTGAGACCTCACTTCTTTTTTTCATTTAAGACCAAACTGATCTTTTCAGGATTTTAATCTTATTTATTAGAACAGAAAATCTTTGATATACCTTCTGCTCACACTTCCTCCAACACTTGTGTTTAACATTTCATTACAGGTAGAAATTATAAAGATAGAGGTCCTCAAATGTACATTGGTGTTGTGTTTGTAGTGTATTACCATATCTGTATCCCCAAAAATCTAATCATGGGAGGGTTTTTCCACCTTTGGCTGTCTTCTTACCTGTTCTGAGAATGCTTTCTGCCTTTGTGTTTCCAAGTTTAGCTGCTTGAATGAGATGTGCAGCACTAACAACCTCTTCATTCTTCATTGACATTCCTTCTACTAAAAGCAGATCCTCTGTTTGGAGAGGAGGAGAGAAAGCCAAGAGATATAAACGGTGATGTGTTAACTTAAGAAATGGAATAAACAGCAATTAATTTTTCTATGTCTCTACTTACATTCTGAAGTCTGAAATTTGAGCTATCGGCTCTGCTCTGAATTTAGTGATCACAGTTCAGAGAACTGCTTGTAGAAGGAGAGCATCAAATTCAAACAAAGTAATTCACTAATATGATTACCTGCACTAAAACCTTCATAAAATCAAATATAAATGTTATCAAACTCAGTCAACAGAGTGAGAAGCTGTTGCTGAAAGATGATGCCTGTGAAACTCAACTGCTCACAGAATGCCTGTCAAGTTGCAAAACTTACCACATCATTAAAAAGGAGAAACTGAACTCTGCTACATGTTTATTGCAATTTTGAAGCCAGAGGTTCTAAATATGGCGTGACTGCATACTACCATATCTGAAAAAGAATTGTTTGGTACTAATACAGGCTGTTGCAGCTCCTCCACTGCCTATACACAGGACCTTCTAGCCAGTTGCCTGTATACCTGCTATTGCCTCCTCCTGGTGGCAGGTCTTTTTTTCAATGTCTCCTTTGAATTTTTTTTTTTTAACTATACTGCAATTTAGGAATCATTTAAATGTTTTCAAAAATAAAACCATAGGTACCGTCATGCAGTTTCTTAGCTTCTCTCTGTAATGCTATTCCAGAGGCATACGCTTCTATACATCCTTGGCTACCACACAGGCACTCTGGTCCATCTAAAGATACTACAATATGCCCAAGCTCAGCAGCACAGAAAGAACTGCCATGGATCAATTCATGTTGATGTATGATTCCACCTCCAATTCCTGCAAAGATACAAAACCAGCCAATAGTAAAAAAAGTAAAATGCAGTCTTCAAACACCCCAGTTCAGTAAGACATTGAAATTGGCTTATTCTAATACAGATTGGAAAAAGTATGTGCATCCATGGTCTTCTGTACGGGAGCCCACAAATGACTGTTATTCAACAAATTTCTCCTATTCAGCATACATACTAAGTAAGCTTGTATTACCTCCTGTTCTTATGTAACAAAACCAGTATATATTGCTTGCTATTTTTTCCAATCTTATTTAAAATCTGTGGATGACACGGGACTACTGTAACAGATCTTTTAAGCTTGTGGATCATGCTTTTTTCCTCAAAGATGACACCAGAAGTGGCCTTAAATTTTTTTATTTTCAGAGGTTTTAATACTGTATTTCAACAGCTGTTTAGAATAACTAGTCATAAAGAATACTGTAAATGTTGTGGCAAATGGTCAAAAGGACTGTATGCTTAGGAAGAAAAGTCTACCTCTGCACTTGAGATACTATCTGTCTTACTCAGTTTTCTTATCTAGCTATTCTACATATATACTCTGATCTTGTATTTCTGCAGACAGAAGAGAAATAATTAAGATATAGAGCTGAACAAACTAAAATTACTCCAGCTAAAATTGATCAAATTTTGCTTATTTCAAGAAAATGTCTTGTCAGCAACAGCAGAATTTACATTTATCAAGAAAGATGTACCATGCAAAGGGTATCATATCATTCACCTGAATAAAAGTACAAACAGATATAGTGGCACAAGGATTTGTGGTTTAAGAAGTTAATATATCAGAGCTTTACAGGTGCTTATCAGGTGTTTATGCTTTTAAAACCAGATGAGCCTCTGAGTATTCTGGTGTTTCAACTTCACTTTTCACTGAACTATAACATACTCACCTGTACCAGTGATGAGTGTTACAAAATTTTCTATTCCTTTTCCATGACCAAATTTCCTTTCTGCTAGAGCAGCACAGTTTCCATCGTTGTCCACCCAGACTGGCAAGTGCAGAGCATCAGATATTGGGGTTCTGAGATCTACAGAGCTCCACTCCTGAATGAGCTTTGTGGAGTGAAGCACAATTCCTTCTCGAGGGTTTACCCGTCCACCTGTGGAAATACCTAAGTCCCAGAAGTATAGGAGAGAAAAAGCAGAACTAAGTCTCTTTAGAACCATAAGTAAAAATTAGTTTTTCTCTGTGCATTGAGAAGTATTATTTCTCCTATTAGTGTTGAAGCAAAGTGGTAAGGTAAAAAATTCCATGTATTATTGCCAGTGTTATTGCTACTAATGACATGTAAGGAGAATTGTTACCATTAACCAGTTTTCTCTAGCTGGAGAGGATTCTAAAGCTAATGGACTCTTTCGGCACCTCTGAGGAGCCACTCTATTATAGAGATATCTGGGTCTAGACACCACAGTTTGGATATTTTAGTCATCATTCTAGAGCAGACACTATGCAATTCTGTAGTTTATCTAAAGATACTCAGAAAATCCTTACTAAAAAAAAAAAAAAGCTTTCCATGCTAACTCAGCAAGAACTTGTTAAAACATGCCTTTACTTTTACCATTACCTATGATAACTAATCAGTAGTACTGACAGTGGCTCTAGGATCAAGGATCCTTCTAAGTATTTACAGGACAGAAGAGATCACTTAAGTTTATGATTTTTAGCCTTAAGGAAATAATGATAATTTAGCAAATTAGTTATTCCCATAGAAATTACAAAAGAAATCTTAATTTCAAGTAACAGCCTGATTCAAACTGCAACACTGAATGAGGCAAGTATCAGTCAGCAAAAACAAAATAACCAGGTAAGACATGTATCTTATTCTGTAGCAAAATTTTTCCTTCAAGAGCAACCAAACGGTAACAGTCAGTCACTGAAAGTCAAAGAAACTGGGCTGCCAAGTAAATAGGAATGTAATTCTGACACAATTAAACAAATAAAAGGAAAGCTTTTTCTTCACATAATAACACTGTATATTGGTTCTTGTAACACCGTTATCCTAATTCACCTAGGCGATGATAAAAAGTTCTTAGACATTTGGGATACCTATTAATGCAGAGTTTGCGACCACTTCTACAAGAAGTGTGAGGCTTTCAAGACTGAGCATCTGGGCACAGTAAACTAGTCCGGGTGGTTAAGTCATGGGTACTATGCAACAGGTAGTCTGAAAGATGCAAAGTGCAAAACTGACACTTCTTACTGACTCTGTGCTTAACATTGTTTCAAAAATAATAAACTTTCAAAGTTCAGAATAACTTTGATATGCTAGACTGCAGGGATGTAATCTGGCTTGAGGAGTGGGTCTGTTAAACAAGGCCAAGTGTAAAGTTCTGCATCTGAGCTGGGGTAATCCCCAAGGTCAGTACAGGCTGGGGGATGAATAGATCAAATCAGCCCTGTAGAGAAGGATTTGGGGGTGCTAATGGATGGAAGACACATTATGCCTGCATTAAAAAGTATGGCCAGCACAGTGAAGGAGATTACTATCCCCCTCTGCTTTGCTCCCATGAGACCTCTCACAGAGTAATGTCTCCAGTTCTCAGTCCCCAGCACAAGAAAAACATGGACCTGTTATACTGCATCCAGAGGAGGGCCACAAAAATGATCACAGAGAGCTGAAGAACATCTCCCATGAAGGCAGGCTGAGAGAGTTGTGGTTGGAGAAAAGAAATGTTTGGAGAAGAGAAAAATTTGGAGAAAACACTTGGAGAAGACTTTCAATGTACATAGGTAACTTATAATAAGGACTGCAAGACTTTCTACCAGATCATACACTGACTGGAAAAACGACAATGGTTTAAAACTGAACAACAGGAGACTTAAATTGAATGTAAGGAAGAAAAATTCCATGATGAGGGTGGTGAGACACTGGAACAGGTTCCCAAAAGAAGCAGTGGATGCCTCATCCCTGGGAGTGTTCAAGGCCAGGTTGGGTAGGGTACTTTGGGCAACCCAAACTAGTGTGCAAAATCCCTGCCTATGGCAGGGGCATTGGAACTGGATGGTCTTTAAGGGTCTCCTACAAATTAAACCATTCTATGACTCTACTACAGTGTAAGCAAAATGGAAATGAATTAAGAATGTTGCCTTTGTTTCTGTTAGCTGCAAAACTGATATAAGATTGTAGCCTTTTTGTTCTGCCCCAGTGCGACTGAGACTTCTACAGCACAACCAACCCTGGCCATAAAGAAAGGCTTACAGGTAACAAAGCAAACTGAACTCAGCTGAGGTTGTTTCAAGACCTGTTTCAATACAAAGATTCTGCAGGGAATTTCACAATCCACTTCTGTGTACCATGGATTTCATATATGTTTAATTCAGAGAACTTTTAGAATGTGCCATTCAAATTCAGAAGTATAGAAACCATATAATAAGTACAAACAGCCATTTTTTTTCAGTAACATGGGAGCCTTTACTGTAAGCTTAACTGTGCTAGAGGTTATGACTTGGGCACTGTTAAAACTCAGCAGATTACCTTCCTGGCTGTTACAGGCTAGAGCAATTTCAGTATTTATAGTCAGCTTCCTGTTTTCATAAAAAGTTAATTTTTTCAGATGTGGTGGTAGGAATGAAGTGTAAGAGTTCAAAATACACAGGATCAGTTTGAAAGAAGTGCTTTACATTAGTCAGTAACATTTCGTTACATGTTGAACTCTCAGATGAAAAGACAAAAAAGTATTCACTAACTTACCTACTCCCAAAATTCTGCAGTTCAGATTTACTGCCTCCGATGCAGCTTCTACACACATCTTTAGAATTAGATCTAGTCTGTCTTCATAAGTTTTAGGGTTGAGCTGGGTATACTTCTTAACTATTTCACCCTAGAAAATAAAAACCATAAATGTTCTCCACAGAAATTTACTTTCTAATGAAATTTCTCTTTAATTTCAATACAGGTCAACTTAAAAAGTGAATATATATATATATATGTATATATATTTAATACATCTTAGACTTTGGTGCTACAGAACAGATTGTCCTCTGATTCCTGAGGACTCTGGGGGACAAACTTGCAAGAGGAAGGCTTTAAATTCTGTATCTTAGGCCTTACATTCTGCTTCAATTTCCCCTAGCTGAAATAAAATACAGATGGAACATGTGAATTGGATAAGGAAATGTGCTGGAACTGTTGTTAGGAATAAACTGTGACACAGCAGTACTCTTTTCTTAAGCTCAATTCTTAAGTATTAAGAAAATTAATAATAATTGCTAAAAAAAAAAAAAAAAACAAAAAACACAAAAAACACTGCACTTAAGAATGAGATGCTTCTAATCTGACTGCATGGAAATTTGAATGGTGTTGCTAGCAGTAGCTAGTATCTTGTTGCTATACCAGCCAGAGAGAAGTGCTTCAAATTTTAACGTACAACTTACTATCCTTTCAGAAATAACCTTTCTTCTAAGTGGTTATGACTCTGAGTCACTGGAAATATTTCTGGAGTACATCTACTGTGACATCTGATGTATGTGGGAGGGAGGATGCAGGAGGAAGGGATTATTTTTAAAGCCTGTGAGTCATGTATTGGTAGTAAAAAAATTAATTACGCACATCTGAATCTGTGGTACAAAAGAACTAACCTTAATGTAATGATTATATTGCAGGACAAGGCTATGAATATGCAGAAGATGCTATTTTCTTTAGCAAAGCTGTTCTTTGTATTATATAGTGAGTACTCTACAAAAATATGCATAAGTGAACAGCAGTGTATTTGCACATCTAAGGAAAAAGGAATAACAAAGTCAGTCAGTCTATATGCCACACATCTCACATGTTCTTGCCAGAGTAACTAAGAAAATGCCAGAACTTTGATATTTTTGAGCATTACATTTCACTCCATCAGCATCAGCAATGGTGCTTTCTGTTGTTATTTTAAATGTTATGTTTAGTTTCCTCTTCTGGTTTGGAGGGGAAGGCAAAACAGAGGAAGGCATTTGTAAGACAAGGCCACAGCAAACCTCCAAAGACAGCATCTTTCAAAAGGAGCACTTCCTGAGTTCTTGAAAACTACTATTTTCTTCCTGGAAACCTCACCTTCATCTCTGCCACTTGCTGTTAAATCCTTAAAACTGTGGTGTAAATTTTATTATGAAGCGTTGATCTTTTGCTCTGATGTGCTAACATTTTAACTTTCATAAATGCCACCTCAAACTACACACTGCAGAACAGACAACATTTTTTCCAATTTAGTTACCTTCATCTTTGTGTTGGCAGAAATCGTGGCATTAGTTTGACTGCTAAAAAAAATTATAATTGAAAATGTTTTCTTCCAGACCTCAGCTGCCACACACATACTTTCAAGTGAATACAAACATTCTGAACAATAACAGGTCTATTTAAACAGTTCTTCCCATTTCTTCAGGGACAATGTTTTGTCCTCCTTTCTAACTATGTCTAACTGATTTAGATATCTGAAAGTACACAGTGCAACAGAAGGAGTAGTTCTCCAACACTACGGAGAATAAAAGCCAAAAACTTCATCACAAACTTTAATCAAATCCTTAAAGTGCTGCAGAATTCAGAATTTTTATTTTTCATTATTACTTTGTTTTCTAAAGCAGAAAAACTGATGTTTAAATGAGTTTAAATTCTTAACTGTCTTCTCATTATCACCTTGATAATAATTGCAAGAATTTTAACACCATAGCTAAATAATAGTTACATCAATACTGCCCCTACCTTGAAGCTTCCAAGTTCAAGTAGATATTCTCTAATTCTGAAATTCTGATTCTGGGAAATCAGCTGATGATCATGGGTGTGTTTACTTGTTTCACTACAGGACACCTTCACAAGTGATCTGACACCAGACTGATACTGATGCCATTTTGGTAGCCTCTCTTTTTTTCAGGACTTCAGTTTTCATTACCTTTCACCAACTACATATCTTCACCTTGTTGAGTTAGTTGGCAAGCACCTATGATATGCTGTCTGTAGGAAGCAAAACTATGCACACAATGCATCCTTATCTGTTCTATGGCACAGGCAAAGAAAAGGTTCTTACTGTGCCATGTTAGCAGACAAATGGGTAGGTGAAGTTTTAAGCATGGGTACCATTAACTCTCCCTGCACACTCTAATTTCAAGCTGTAATTTCAAGCCTATTTCAAAAGTAGTTCCTACTATTTCTGTGACGAAGACATCATACTGTCCCAAACAACCTGTTCTAACTTTTGAATTTACAGCTAAGTTGGATAGTAAAAAATCCTTTAGAGTAATTTTCCACTCTGTAGTTTTAATCTGTTGCTATTTCTTCATACACATATTGGACTAATTTTTTCTCCTTACAGAAAAGGCTTCTACATATCTGAAGGCTTTTTTCTACAGCACTTTTCTCTTCTCTGTATTAAACAACTCTAGTGTATTCAACTTTTCCCTGTTTTCCAGGCCCGTAATTAGTATTTTATTTTTTGCCTGCCTCTCTATAAGTGGTTTACATCTCTGTGGTGTTATGTCTTACACAGAATGCTTTTCCATGTACGGTTTGGTGCCGCTACTTATCATGATGCTGTGTAGGAAGATACTAAGATTTTTTGATTACTTACTACCTTTTCCTCTCCAGGTAGAAGAGATGCAAAACTCTGTGTCCTGTGACCACCCACCATCTCCTCTGAGTACACTGCTTTTATAAATACTGGCTGTTACTAAAAGTGGTTCTGTGCATCTGTTACATAGCTGTGTAAGTCAACAGGAAAGTAACGAGACAGGGTATGGAACCCTTCCCTCTTTGCTGACAAATGAAAAGCTGCATGGTGAACTCAGGCCAACAAATCAGAAACTTGCCCTGTACTTCTAAGATCATACGACTTTGTGCGGAAGGTATGCAACTAGGACCATACTGCTTCTTTCCTCAAGTCTTCTGCATCCTAAGCATATCTCCATTCTAGGAAAAGAACCACAAAGTCCCCAAAAGTTTGCAGAATAGCTAGAAGGATAGTATTTACCTTCATACTGACAATTGCTACTCGGAGATTTGTTCCACCTAAGTCCACAGCCAAAGCACTCTGTGTCTCTAGAATGTGGTCTATATCTTGAGAAATATTATCTTTGACAGGAGGAAAACAGAATTTCTTTTGCAATGGCTCTTTGAGGTCAATAGATTTAAGGAACTTCAAAATCCTTGGAACAGCATTACCATCACCATATATTTTTGAGCTATAATATGAAAACAAAAAAAAACAATTTAAATGGAAGTAACACTGCAATCTCCAAATCTTTTTAAATGACAGAAGGCTGTGATACTGTATCGTTACAAAATTATAGTATCACTATTATGATAACATTACACTTTCGACTACTCAAGTACATTGTGGTATGTGGTAGATAGAGTACAGTAGCTTGAAGATCACACACAACAACAGATTGTGCAAGCCTGACATTAGCTTCGTTTAGGAATATGGAACATGAGATGGAAAAAACTGGAAAGTTTTTAACAAAAAAAAAAAAAAAAAGAGCAAATAAGAGTTCAATTAAAGCCCCACAGAATAATAATCTAAAATTACAGATACTGAGTTTCTGAACATGCTACACACTCAGACAAGATATCACAAATATGACAAGTAGTAATAGTAATAAATGGTAGTAATAGTAATGGTATGTTCACAGAATCACAGAATCATATGGGTTGGAAGAGACTTCAGAGGATTATCTAGTCCAACCCCCTGGTAAAACAGGTTCCCTACAGTAGGTACCATAAGAAAGTATCCAGATGGGTTTCGAATATCTCTGGAGAAGAAGATTCCACAACCTCTTTGGGCAAACTGTTCCAGTGCTCTGTCACCCCCATAGTAACTAAGTTCTTCCTTGTCTTTGAATAGAACTTCTGTGTTGCACTTTTTGTCCACTGTCTCTTGTCCTGTCATTGGACACTACCAAAAAGAGTCTGTCCCCATCCATTTGACTCCCACATTTCAGATATTTATAAACAGTGATGAGATCCCCTCTCAATCTTCTTTTCTTCAGCTTGAAGAGTCCAAGATCTCTCAGCCTTTCCTTAAGCGGGAGATCATAGAATCATAAGGCTGGAAACGACCTATAAAATCATCCAGTCCAACCGTCTCCTCATCACCATTGCCACCACAAGCACTAAACCATATCACACAGCACGTCATCCAGACGCCTCTTGAACACTGCCAGGGACGGCAACTCCACCACCTCTCTGCGCAGCCATTCCAGTGCCTGACCATCCCCTGAGAGAAACAGTTCTTCCTTATGTCCAACCTAAACCTCCTCTGATACAACTTGCGGCCACTGCCCCGTGTCTAGCTCGTTGCCTGGGAGAACAGGCCAAAACCCTCTTCACCATAACCTCCCTTCAGGAGGTTGTACAGTGCATTGAGGTCTCCCCTGAGCCTCCTCTTCTACAGACTGAACAATCCCAGCTCCCTCAGATGCTCCTCATAAGGTTTGTGCTCCAGACCCCTCGCCAGTTTTGTTGCCCTTCTCTGGACACGCTCCAGGGCCTCAATGTCTTTCCTGTAGTGAGGAGCCCAAAACTGAACACAGTACTCAAGATGTGTCCTCACCAGTGCTGAGTACAGGGGGATGATCACCTCCCTGCTCCTGCTGGCCACACTATTTCTAATGCAGGCCAGGATGCCGTTGGCCCTCTTGACCACCTGAGCACACTGTCGGCTCATGTTCAGCCGAGCATCAACCAACACCCCCAAGTCCTTCTCCACACTCATCCAGCCACTCATCCCCAAGCCTGTAACACTGCATGGGGTTGTTGTGCCCAAAGTGCAGGACCTGGCACTTGGCCTTGTTGAACCTCATCCCATTCACCTCAGCCCAGCAGTCCAGCCTGTCTAAATCCCTCTGAAGGGCCGCCCTACCCTCAGGCAGATCGACACCACCTCCCAGCTTGGTGTCATCTGCAAACTTACTGAGGGTGCATTCAATCCCCTCATCCAGGTCATCAATAAAGATATTAAACAGGATGGGCCCCAGTACCGACCGCTGGGGGACACCACTTGAAACGGGTCGCCAGCTGGACTTCACTCCATTCACCACGACCCGCTGGGCACGGCCCTCTAGCCAGTTCCTTACCCAAAGAAGTGTATATCTGTTCAGACCACGGGCAGCCAGTTTCCCCAGAAGAAGCCTGTGAGGGACCTTGTCAAAGGCTTTGCTGAAGACTAGGAAGACTACATGGATGCTCCAGGCCCCTAGTCATCTTTGTGGTCCTCTGCTGGACTCTCTTCAAAAGTTTGTTTTTGTTGTTGGTTTGTTTTGTTTTTTTTTTTTTTTAACTGAGGAGCCCAGAACTGGACAATACTCCAGATGTAGCCTGACCATGGCAGAGTGGAGAAGGATCACCTTCCTCAACCTGCTGGCCATGCTCTCTGCAACACACCCTGGGATACACTATTCTTCTTGGCCACATGAGCGTACTGTTCACCGTACTTGCTGTCCACCAGAGCCACTAAGTCCTTCTTACAGCTACTTTCCAGCAGGTCAGCTCCTAACCTGCACTGATGCATGCAATTACTTCGCCCCATGTGCAATACTCTACACTTGCTCTTGTTGAATCTTATCAGATTCCTCTCTGCTCAGCTTACCAGTCTTTCCAGGTCTTGTTGAATGGTAGCACAATCATCCAGTGGTGTGTCAGCCACTCCTCTCAGCTTTGTATCACCAGCAAACTTGCTGAGGGTGAACTCCATCCCTTCATCCAGGTCACTGATGATGTTCAGTAAGATTGGGCCCAGTAACCACCCGTGGGGAACATCATTAGTTACAGGCCTCCAACTGGATTCTGCCACTGATTGGAGCTATCTGAGCTCTTTCTGTCAGCGAGTTCTCAATACACCTCATTGACCTCCACTCATCTATCCCACATTTGACTTGACCTCATTACAAGGATGTTGTAGGAGAAAGAGTCTAAAGCCCTGCTGAAGTCAAGGTACACAACATCCACTGCCTTCCCCTCATCTACTTAGATGGTCATGACAGCATAGAAGGCTATACCAGATTGATCAAGCATGATTTGCCCTTAGTGAATCCATGCTGACTATGCTTGATAACCTCCCTTTCTTCCACTTGCTTGGAGATGCCATCCAGGATAAACTGCTCTACCACCTTCCCAGGGACATACGTGAGGCTGACGGGCCTGTAGTTTTACAGGTCCTCCTTCTTGCCCTTCTGAAGACGTGAGTGACATTGGCTTTCTTCCGGTCCTCAGGCACCTTTCCCATTCCCCATGACCTTTCAAGGATGACAGAGGGTAGTGTAGCAATCACTTCTGCCAGCTCCCTCAGCACCTATTAGTGCATCCCATCAGGACTTGTGGATTTGTGTGTATCGAGTTCGCAAAGACAGTCTCTGACCAGATCCTCATTGACCAAAGTGAAGTCTTCCATTCCCCAGACCTTCTCTTATCTCCAGTGTCTGGGATTCCTGAGGGGCAGTCTTAGAAGTAAAGACTAAAGCAAGAGAGGCATTCAGTAACTTCACCTTCTCAGTGTCCCTGTTACCAGGGCACTCACTTCTGTCAACAGCAACCCACATTTTCCCTGGTCTTCCCTTTGCTATTCAAATACTTAAAAGAAGTCCTTCTTGTAGTCCTTAACCTCCTTTGCCAGATTTAATTTCAGGTGAGCCTTAGCCTTCCTTGTTGTATCCCTGTGTTCCCTGCCTACGTTCATATATTCCTCCCTCATAGAGAGACCTCTTTTCCACATTGCACTGACCTTCTTCTTCCATTTGAGTTCTTCCATGAGCTTTCTGTTCATTCACGTAGGTCCTCTGCCACCTTTGCAGAATTTCTTTCTCTTACAGATGCACTGAACTTGAACTTGGAAGAAGTGCTGCTTGAATGTTAACCAACTCTCTCCAACCTCCTTGCCTCCCAATGCTCTAATTACTGGGATACCTCCAAGTAGGTTCTTGAAGTGGTCAAAGCTGGCTCTCCTGAAGTTCAGAGTGGTAATCCTTTAATCCTATTTAGTACCTTTCTTCTTCCACGTAAGGTTTTGAACTTCAGTATTTCACAATCACTGCATCTCAGGCTGCTCCCAACCATCATATAACCAAACCCTTCCCTCTTTGTGAGAACAAGGTCCAGCAGCACACCTCTCCTCATTGGCTCCTCCATGATCTGCCACAAAAAGTTATCTTCATCTCATTGCAGAAACCTCCTGGACTGTGTATTCCTGGCAGTGATGATTTTCCTGCAATTATCAGGGTGCTTGAAGAATCAGCACCTGGGACTGTGAGACTACTTTCAGCTGTCTATAGAAGGCCCCATCAATTTCCTCCTCCTGATCAGGCAGCCTGTAGTAAACATCAACAACGGTGTCACCCGTATTAGTCTATGACTTTGTTCTCACCCACAAGCTCTCCACTCATTCATCAGTCATCCCTACATGGAGCTCAATGCATTCCAGTTTTTCTTTCATATAAAGAGCAATTCCACCATTTCACCTTTCTGGCCTGTCTTTTCTAAAAAGGACATATTCATCCATGACAGCATTCCCAGTCACATGTGCTGTCCCACCATGTCTCTGTGACAGCAGTGAAATCACGGCCCTGTGACTGCACATAAATCTCTGTTTCCTCCTGTTTATTCCCCATGCTGCATTGGTATACAGGCACTTCAGAGAAGAAAAGGGAGCAGAGGGTGCAAGTATCCCTAGAGGGAAGCAAGAGGATCCCCTGTAGCTATACACACCCGTGAGGCAGCTGGCATTGTGGCTCTTGTCATGCAACACAGCTAAAAAACATCTGCCACTATTCTGGTTGGCCTGGTTCATTCCCCAGTTGATTGCAATGGGGTTTTATAGTCTTCTTGGATTCTGCCCATGTTCTGCTTTACTGCATCCTTCATGCCCATGTGAAAGAGCAACAGGGGATAGTAGTCTGTGCTCTCGACAATCTGTGGTACCCTCTCAGCGATGTCCCAGATCTTGGCTCCTGGGAAGACCTCTCAAGACTCCCATTTACATCAGTTTGCTACAGATAAGTCTCATTTTTAAATATCTCTGTACATAATAATGTCAGACATTTAGTTCTCCAGTGTTTAATTTTATTATTATACTGAGATCTTCAACCAATACACTCTTGAGTCTTGTCCTTAATGAAACATATGCAACATCCTGAAGTTTTTAAGAGCTCAGATGTTTTAGAACTGAGGCTCAGTACTGTACGTATGAAGAGCAGTGAATACATCCAGCAGCCTCTCTGAGAGTTTGTACTCATGGCCCTGCATTTATTATGCCTGAAGCCAATCCTGCTACAAAGTACTGTGTCTTTCAAGCAGATGTCAAATGTAGACAGGCAGGATGTTCTCCCCATACTCTGTGTTCCACTATGGAATGAGCTGTCTTCATAATTCTAGTCTAAACTAATACATGAATTTTCTCCTCTTTGCTTTCTGTTAGATGTTAAACTACCAATTGTATCAAAACATCATTAGTAACCTCAGATTAGCACACTAAAAAGTCTGTGATCAAATACGACAAGCCATATCTAAATACTTTCCTCAACTACTTCTACACCCCCCCCGTGTGAAACATACTTACCATGGATACTGCTTACCAAACTGGAGCTGTAGCGCATGCAGAATTTTATCCTGTGTGTCAGCATCACGAACATGAAGAACATTTTCACCTAGATGAAAATAACAAAATAGGATGAGTCACCTACTTAAATGATGTTAGAGGATAAGAACTGCTTTACAAATGAATAAGGAAGTAATCATTTTTAGTTCTTCTGAGCAAGAGACTCCAGCCAAATCAACGTTACTCTTACAGAACATGAAGGGTAGAGTACTAGTTTTCAACAGAATTCTGTAAGTACAGTGAAAACCATAGACAAGTGGTCAATCTGCATGACTGAAATACCACAATACAGATTTGGGTACAGATGATGGGTTCCTGTTTTTAAAGTGAAAAATGCATACAAGTGAACATGGAAGTAGCTATAAAGGATAACAATTAGTCCTCTCTCTGCTAAATGGGATGCACTGCAAATGGAGATCTATATTTAACTTGTCTACAGATAAATGCCTCATTATCTCATCACTAACATGATACAGAAATATGGGAATAGCCAGCAAAGCTTTAAGAGGTCAAAAATTAAGTTGTACTGACACTGCAGGATGGTCTCTGTAAAGCCTTTGTTTTACTTCATTAAGTGAAACAAAAAACCTTCAGAACTACAAAAAAATTAAAGTAGTTATGCAAACACTTACCTGTTTCTCTTCCTGTCTGGCGTGTCCCCAAGTTGATAACAGGTGTGCCAAATGCTCCCACTTCTCTGACACCACAACTGCTGTTACCAATCATACAACCAGCATGGGCAACTAGCTGAATGAACTGGTCAAATGGGACATGCTTCACTGCCCGAAAATTGGGATGATGTTCAATGCCCTTTTTCCTCATCACCCGAACCATCTCTTTGCTTCCTACACAAAAGCAAAAGACATGAATAAAGGAAAAAAGTTCAATGAGAGTCTCAACACACAAAGAAGTGAATAGCAGCCTACTGAATTGTCACCTCTGGGCTGTTTTTGTTCCCTTTCAGGCACATAAACTTAAGTTTAATCCCCAAAATCATTTCAACAAATCTAACATAATTTTTCAGTTAGTGCAGGAGGCATTGCATGTTGCTTCCATATGTAATACAGTTTCCCTTCATCTTCCTTCCACACTGAAAAGCTGTGACGTCCTTCAGCAATTTGGACAAGGACAAGTTGCAGTGGATGCAAGTCTGACGCTGAGATCATCCAGCTATTTCCATCTGGCTGGAGATTATGGGAAAAAGCACTCTGTATGAACCAATGTATGCTTCACAACTAGTTATCCGTCCTTCTGTCACGCAGGCATTTTACTCACCTGCGTCTACATTGGGGAATAGAACAAGCGTTCTCTTGTTAAAGGAAATGAGCGCATCTAGTGTCAGTTCAAACATCTTTATGGAATGTTTAATATCTGTGGTTACAGGATGTTGCAGAGCAACTATATAATCTCTGGGTTTAACATCTTCACCTGTTCAAATGGAAAAAAGAAGAAAAGTGTTTTTTATTTTTCAGTAGCAGAGAACAGTAAGAGGAGGGAGTGATGTGACAGCTTATTATTTACCTCTCTAGGCATGACTCATAACTTTTACTCTCCAAAGCTCAACACACTGTTAACTTTCAGGCCTAGATCTCAATCTTTGCAGGTCTAAACCAGAGCTGAGAGCTGTTCTCACATCTCCCTGTGTAGTAAGTCTGTAATAACATGAAAGCTTTGAAGCTCCTCTTAACTTTCACTGACGGCAGCAAGAAATGAATCTTCCTGAAGAGCTGCTTCACAACAGGAGATGAGTAGGTTTGTGATTGTCATTATCACTCATTACTTGGGTTTTCCGCCACCTCTCCATCATCATGCAAAGAAAGACTTTATTCCTAAAGCTACACTTGTTTTTTGCGTATTTATTAAACAGCTGATCTACTACACAGTCACCTACTAATCTAATAAGATTCCATTTTCCAAGTACTCAGGCTACTGTGCATTATAGGAGACTGCTTTGTCAAATTTAACTAGAAAGCACAAAGAATCAACATTTACAGGAAATACTTGGAATACAGGGAATCAAAAGCGGTAAGCACATATGGCCCTATTACAATAAATTCTGCAAAGGAACGTTCAGAATGTAAATTTGCTCAATTCTTTTTAGATTAGTTCTAAATAGCTCTGATTCTCTTTTGACATATTCTTTACACCATAAAAAAAGTGTTCATATAGGAAAAAGTCTATTTTTAAATTGTTTGCATCAGAGAAATTACCAATTTAAGAAGGTCTTGGTGGTGGGTTTTTTTTTTTTTTTTTACTTTGTTAAAGGACTAATTTTCTGGTAAGACTGATTTGCAGCTTTTCTTACATACAGAATAAATACAGAATAAGGCCAAATGGTGCAAATAAAGCTATGGTAGATACTGGTAGCAAATACATTCCTTCTCTTTGTTTGTTCTTTCTTTAGAAGAAACACTTTCACAATAATCCCCAATTAAAACAAAACCCACTACCAATAAGTCTGTCCTTCTTTGTTTCCCATACATTTCCTAGAATCACTGGGCAATAGATCCCCAAGGCAGCACAGACCATGGATTAAGAACTCAGTGAGTTTGTCTAAAGTCATTTGAAAACCATAAAGAAGTGGATGCTCACCTAGCCATACACGTATAACACTCATGTAGTCCTTATTTTTGGCAGAGAGAAGCTTGTCATATGAAGGACAGCCTGCTAAAAGGATGCGATCGTGGTCTTCACACATGGCTATCAAATGCTGCTCTGCACTCCTTGTGCAGCACACGTGGTAATGGGCAAGTTTGGTGATAGCATGTCTAATAGAGTCGTCAATGGTCCCACTGACTTCCCCACCTTCAATGTGAAGAATGCGAATATTCATCAGGGCTGCAGATGTGGCTAGTGCCAAAGCATCAAATCTGTCACCATGAACTATCATTATGTCAGGTTTCAGGCGGTTCAGGACATCTGGTAACTTCACTAATGCGAGGCCTACTGATTCCACCATGGCTGCCTCATCCTCCCCTCTCACAATAGTGTGCAATCTTGTATGAATATCGAAGTCATCTTGTTCAATCATGCGATAAGTGTTACTGAAGATAAGAGAGAAAGGGTTAGAAGAAATAGAACTTGGATTTACAGCAACACAGCTTGACAACATAATTGCACACCAGAACACTAGAATAGTTGTACTATGTTTGAACAAAAGCCTGCATATCAAGTCTCCCTCACTAAGGAAAGTAATCTGGGAACACTTTAGTCTATATAAAGATCATTCCTCCTACTCCAATTCCATCAAGTTTTCTGTACACCTTTAATAAAAAGTTTTGCTAAGCATGTTCCAGAACCCCCAGAAACTAAACTCTTTATTCATGTCTTTGCGGGGTCTACTGGAAAACTGATATGGCTCATTTTCTTTTCTGAAAAGATATGCCAGTTCTTCACCAATAAACAGACATTGCTGGATGAATGTATAAATACAACAGAAAAAAAAATGCAACGCTGAAGACTGCTGCTTGCTTAAACCTAAGAGAGAAAAAAAAAAAAAGTTTTCCCATTTTGTCTTCAACCTATCTACATTCACTGCTCTTATCTAAAGGTTACACTTATAAATTAATTTAAATCAGACTGGAACAACAAAAAACCCTCTTCAGCTAGCGAAGCAGGACTGGCTTATTTTTCCAGCCTGACCATATGCTAACCTCACAACAGGGGTTTTTTTTGTTTGTTTTTTGAATCAGGTTAGTTTTAAGGTATTGAATTCACATTACCATATTACTGGATGAAAACAATGGCCAGTGCAAAGCAAGAAACAGAGCACAGTACTGAGAATGGGCAGCAGTTACATTTGCTCTCTTTGCAGTCTGATGTAACAAAACTACCCATGACCTCACAAAAAATCACACCTTAACTTATCATGTGCCAAAATCGCTGGTTGGGAAACCCAGAAAGTGCTTTTACTTGAAGATATGCATGACATTTCTAATAGTTTAACAGTGCTCGAATGCTGACCGTTATGCTAAAACCTTACTTTGACTTGCAAAGTGTTTTCTTAACAGTTTAATTCTCTTAGCCCAGTTTGATAAAGGCATCTGGAGCAAGATCAGACATAAAGAACCCCAGCAAAAGTATACACATTCTTCCTTCTGCCTTCCTCCTTTCCCTCAGCAGATAGGAGAATGCTTATCTGGGATATAGGAAGTTCTTACAAAGGAAAGGATCAGAAACAAGACATTCCATCTACCAAGGCAGGTAATGTGACTGCTCACTTACACATTATTAGGAAGGGGACCCTAATCTCTCCTGCCAAATGATATCTAATACCTCTCCTTCCTCTACCTCTAGTCACTCATTTTGTAAGAAAGAGATTATCCTACACTGCTTTCTTCCCCTGCAATCCTGGAGGTGAGAACTAACAGTACTTACCTGCAATACCAGTTATATAAAAACTTTATCCAGTAAGTATGTAAATTACAAGAGCTTCAACTTAGAATGACTGCAAGTTATCTTTTTGCCATGAAAATTCAAAATTGTAACACATTTTCATTTGACGATAACCAGATTCTAAGGTAAGTCTGAATGAACTGAATTGCTCACTTTATTAGAAACTGTGTTGAAAACCTCAGTTCCAGCACTTACACAAAACTTTCTAAAATTCCAAGACTGATTTGTAAAAAAAAAAAAAAAAAAAAAAAAAAAAAAAATCTTAGTAGAAGCTGAAAATTGAGATAGAATATAATGTCTGAAAAATGATTTTTAAAATTTTGTTATGTGCTTTCATGATTTCAAGCATTTTGTGACCTAGCATTCATGACTGTACTGCCAACACATCAGAAACAGAATGAGAATGGGAGAGATACAAAAATCCACCTTACCCATAATCATCAATCAAGTGGGAACCAAGCACTACGACATCAAGCTCAAAGAACTGTGGTTCTGCCTTAATACCAAACATAATAGGAGCTAATTTTGAATAATCAGCACGGTTGCAGGTAGCAACACAAACACGAAGTTTGTGGTTGTTTCCATTCTTCTCCATGTCTTCTTTTTGTTTCTGTTTTGAAAGATTCTTGAAATACAGTTCCTAAAAAATAAATGAATTAATAAATAGAAACCATTAGTAACAATGTTATAGCAAATAAATGGCACACGTTATGAATAGCATATGTAACTGTGGCCCATAACTATAGACATATACTGCCTTACCCACTGCTAGCAGACAACTGATATCTTACAGTACTTCACATTAAAAGATTTCAGAAAATAAAGAGTAGGGTTGTTCTTTTCATTTATTTAGAACTCACTATTTTAACACATTTTCTTCTATAGGTAATTCACATATTCTATACGAATAATATTTAAATACTACAGAGTTCAATTGTAACTCTTAAACTCTGGAACACTGAAAAAGGGAGCAAACAGTGTAGAAAAACTACAAAGCTGTGGTCAACTTGTGCAGGTAGAAAATTGGAATGGCCAAAGCTCAGCTGGAAATCAATTTAGCTATTACAGTCAAAGACAATACAAAATGCTTTTATAAATGCATCAACTGCAAAAGGGGGATTAGGGAGAACATCCATCCTTTATCAGATATGAGGGAAAATGCAGTGATGAAAGATGATGACAATGTTAAGATACTTAATGACTTAATGATTAAGTTATGGTTAAGATACTTAACCATACTTAAGCACTGCAATAGGCTCCCCAGGGAGGTGGTTGAGTCACCATCCCTGGCTGTGTTTAAAAACTGTTTGGATGTGGTGCTCAGGGACATGATTTAGCAGAGGGTTGTTAGAGTTAGAGTAGTATGGTTAGGTCGTGGTTGGACTCAATGGTCTTTAAGGTCTTTTCCAATCTGAGTGATTCTATGACTTTTTGCCTGTTTTTTTTAGGAAGGCCAACTGTTCCCAGGATACACAACCCCTCTGAGTTGAAAGATGGTGACAGGGAACAAGATGAAGCACCTATAGTTCAGTGGGAAACAACAGATAACCTATTACATCTTTTTAATATTCATAAATTCAAAGGGCTGGATGGAATTTATCCATGGGTACTGAAGGAGGTGGTGGAAGCACTCACCAAGCCATTCTCAAAAATTTGCTGACAGTCCTGGCTAACTGGGAGGTCCCAGATGACTGGAAGTCAGTGAATGTGACTCCAGTCTAAAAGGAAGGCAGGAAAGAGGATTAAGGTAGCTACAGCTCTGCCTGTACTCATCTTGGTACTGGGAAGGGTTATGGAGCAGATCCTCTTGAAAACTGTCTAACAGCAGACGTGGAACAATTGAGAGATCAATGCAGCCAGCATAGCTTTATGAAAGGCTGTGGATGTTGTCTATTTGAATTCTAATAATTCTAAAGTGTTTGACACCATCTCCCACACTATTCTCCTGGTGAAACTGGCTACTCATGGCTTGGACAGGTGTACAGTTAGCTAGGTGAAATGACTGGATGGATGGGCTCAAAAGGCAAACAGAAGTCAGTCCAGTTGGTGGCTGATCAGCAGTGATATTCTCCAGGGATCAGTCATGGAGCTAGTTTTATTTAACACTTTTATTACATATCCACTTCCAGAGGAAGAAGGATCAAGTGCACCCTCACTAAGTTTGCTGATGATATCAAGTTAGGCAGGTACGCGGATCTACTTAAGAGTAGGAAGGATTTACAGAGGAATCTGGTTAGACTAAATCAATGGGCCAAGTCCAACTGTATGACATTCAACAATACTCAGTGAGTTAAATCTATCTGGAAACCAATCACTAGTGGGGTTTCTCAGAGCTCTCTTTTAGGTGCAGCTCTCTTTAAAGTTTCTGTAAATAACTTGGTTGCAGGACTGAAAGGAAGTCTAAGTGAGTTTACTGATGACACTAAATTGGAAAGAACTGTTGATTCCCTTGAGGGTAGGGAGGTCTTGCTGGGAAACCTTGACAAACTAGAGTTCTGAGCAAGCACCAGCCACAAGAAGTTTAAGAAGAGCAAGTGCCAGATTCTGCACGTGGATAAGGTAATCCTGGTTAGACGCAGACTGGGACACAAGAGGTTGAAGAGCAGCTCCATGGAAAGGGATCTGGAGGTTCTGACTGATGACAAGTTGAATGTGAGCCAGCATTGTGTACTGGCAGCCCAAAAGGCCAACCACACCTTGGGGTGCAGCAGGCCCAGTGCTGCCACCAGGCGAGGGGAGCGGCTGTCCCCTCTGCTCTGCAAGAAGGATATTAAGTTACAGAGAAGTGTTCAGAGAACAGCAATGAAACTGGAGACTGGAACAGTTATGAGAAGTGACTGAGAGACTTGGGCTGCTTCATCTGGAAGAGGCTGAAGTAAGACCTCATCTTTCTCTGGAAGGACCTGAAAGGAGGTTGCAGCGAAGAGGGTGTTGGTCTCTCAGGCGATAAACATAAGGAAAAAAAACCACATGTTGTGCGAGGGGATTTTTAAAATAGACATTAGGAAGAATTTCCTCCTCGAGAGCGTGCTCAAGCATCGATACAGGCTGCTCAGAGAAGTGCTGCAGTCCTCATCACTGGAGGAATTTAAGAGGCGTTAGAGGCATAACTAAAGGAGCTGGTTTAGCAACCAGACTTTGTAGGTCAGGCTGCTGACTGAACTTTATGATCTTGAAGGTCTTTTCCAATATAAATAATTCTATAATTCTAAACAGTAGGATGACTTTTCCCTATTCTAATGGAACTTTCTAGCTAACAAAATTATTGGCACAAAAATAAATCAAAGAAAAAAAAAATCTGTTTTAGAACTACAGAATGGAACAAACTGCTAAGAGATACATTCACTGACAGGCTCTGTGAACAAAAGGAAAGTTTTTGCTCAAATCAGTTTATGTATCTGTCAAACACACTTTGGTGAAATACAGTGAGTTAAATATTGACTCCTAATCCCTTTCATACTATGTTGCGGGGCAAAGTACATCAAGATATTAAATAATACAACATTGGGTTAAGTTACAGTAAAACAACAATTTTTGGAGGCAATAATGACAATAATCAGTAGTTGATCTGGAGTCTATTTTTGATTGCTGTTGCTGTTGTTTATTTTTAAAAAAGGATTCTTAACATCTTAACAATTAAGATGCCCCAGGAATTGAATACTTTTTTTTAATTAAACAAACAAAACAACAACAACAAAAACAAAACAAAAAGCAAACATCAGCAGATAACATAGCAAGACATTTACTCTAATGGACTCTTCTAACCTGTTAAGTAGCTGATTAAACTTTGTAATCCTGTTTAATATTTACCTACCCTATGTTTACCATTTTACCTTGCTCTTTTCGGTTATTTCAGAAAATGGGAAAAAAAAAAAAAAAAAAAGAAAGAAAAAAAAAAAAGCTTCAGAGAGAAAGAAAAATTCATTTAAAAAATATAGAGGAACCCAATTTACACCTCTGCCTCCCTTTCTCCCCTCAACAGAAATCACCATTTTGGTAGGAGAACATCAGACCAGGTATGTTTTTGTAGTTCTCTTTCTGAGAATAACTGGATTTTAAATAAGTATTATGCTTGGGGTAAGAAATTTAATGCTATGTCAGATTTTTACTGCATTTTAGTGGCAAGTAAACTAGAGGTGACTTTTCCCAGCTTAATGCAGAAGGATGCTCCTCTCTGACACAGATAATAGCAGTATCAATCTCTGTACTCATTTAGATAGCTAGGGAAGCTCTTCCCAAGCAGCTGCTGTGTAAGCACAACAATAACACTGACTGATTTCATGCTCCTTTAATTTTTGGTATTTACAGGGCAATGGAAGTTTGCTGTGGGGAAAAGAGAGAATTACTTCCGCAAGGTCTTAGCCATGATGGAAGGATCAAATTTTGTACTTTCACAGAAGACTCAAGGTCAGATGACAGCCAGGGGTTACATGCTGTGCACTATACACAAATAATGCAAAAAGAAATTGGTTTTTAGCTTTGTCACATTCTGACATCAATATAATCTTCCTTTAGTTGATTCTCTATTACTGACACTATTGCACAGATATTCCTCCACGTCCACCTTATAAATGGGGAAAAAAAATATCTCATTTTTCAGTAAATTTTTAAGACAAAGTCAGTTAGGCTATTTTAGCATCCCACCCTCGTGACAATTAAAAAATTCATCAGTTTTTCCAAGTTCTCCCTATTTTTCATGCATATTACATTTTGTCACATATAACAGCCACAACAAAATATATTTTGCAGTCATGTTAGGACTATCAGAAATCCGTCTCAAGTTGTCAGTGGTAAAAGATATTTCTAGTTTCCACTTGCTATGCATTAAGGCTCTGTGAAACTATAATCGACACGGTGACTTTTTTTTCCCTAATATAACTCCATCAGTCACAATTTACCTTTGAGAACGAAAGAAAGGCGGCAAAAAGCAATGACAGCTGCCATGACTGAGCTCATCAGAAATGGCATTTCTCATTCACCCTTGCAAAACAACAATGCCAGCCACCTTCAGCAGAACAGATACAACCTGGAACTTCAGCGACTTATTCTTACGACAAATTAAGCTGAATTCTATAAATCCAGCCATAAGTTAATAGTATTTTTTCTACAGTGAGCCGTTACATTTGTATTTTCATTAGACCCTTGCACTGTGTTAATTGAATACCGGATTACACTTTCAGACGGTAACGCCTCAAACAAATTAATTACTTCCTCCTGCTAGAACTTCCGCAGTTATCTGTTTAGATGATGGCTGCTTTCATGTGATCTAATCTTTCCTTTTGTCCAACGGTCTACAAATATTTTAAGTGCACATACAGCGTTTAGTCCCTCAAACTGAAAACGGGAGAAAGAGTGCCTGCAGAGCCACGTACACTTAGGTCAGGGCGCGCGTCACCCTTTATCACCACACACAACCTTGAACCGCATCACCAGCAGTCAGACCCAGCAGCAACACTGCTTCCCCAGTTCTAAACCAGCCTCTTTTGGAGATGCTCCTGCGGAGGACATTCCAGCTCTGCACGCCTAAAAACAGCAACGAATTCAAATGAAACCACATCGAAGATGTGAAACCGACATCCCTAAGGCGTGCCTTTGAAGCCGCACGAATGACGTTCCCGGATCAGACACAAACCTCTCACCGGAGTCCCGCATACGCTGCCGCACACAATTCCACATTTCAGCTTCAGTTAACACTAGGTTTTGGGCAGCCCCGAAGCGGAATTATTTTTAGTACCCTCTGCAGCACAAGTTTAACAAACAAACCCGTGTGAGCCACGCGCAGGCCTCGGTGCAGGCGGGCGTTCTGCGGCTGCCAGACCGACGGTTTTCCCCACCCCGCAGACGCTCCCCTAGGAGAGCCGACCCGCAGCAATCCGAACCGAACCGTCCGCCGCCTGACGGCCCGCAGCAGAAGCGAGGCGCTCCTCACCGCAAGCTCGCTCCTCCTTTCCCCCAGACCCGCCACCTCACCGGGGCCCGCTTCGTCCCCGCGCGGCTGCACCCACCGCCGCCGCGCCCAGCCCCGCGCCCGGCCGCCCGCACGCCCGCGGACCCGCCGCTCCTCGCGGCAGACCCTCGCCCTCCCCCACCCCCGACCAGCCCACGCGACGCATGCGCGCCCCGCCCGGCGATGCCCCCGCAGGCAGCGCTCCTCCGCCGGCTGCCCGGAGCCCTCCCCGCGGCGCGGCGCGGCGCGGCCGCCCCCTCAGGGCCCACCGGCGGTCACCTCGCTCGGCGGCCGCCTCTCCCCGCGCCGCGCTGAGGCCGCAGTGGCGGCGCCGGAGCCGCGCGCGTAGCAGCCCCGCCCACGGTGGGCGGGCGAGGGACAAGCGCGCAGCGGCGGATCCGCGGCTGGGGCACGTGTCTGACTCTCGGGAGGTGCTGCTGTGCCGCGCGGTTCTGCGGCCCGGGTGTTAATTCAGCCGATATCGCCTGTATCGACTTCATCCCGTTAGCGTCACTGGCAGTGCCGCGATGGAGCTGCTTTAAAACCTGCCTCCAGGCGTTACTCAACACCTGTGTGTTTCAGATGACTGTAAAAGATGCCTCATTTTCTCAGGCTGGGTCTGACCTGGATCTGGGTTCAGTTCCTCAGCAGCACTTGCCCACTGTGTTTTCCTACAGAAATGCCTAAATAAAATGCTGCAGTGCCACATAATCCTAGTCAAAGGAAGGTTCTTCACTGCGATTTTTCTCCCTGATGGATCTCTGATTAGTGCCGCTGAAGCCTGAGAAACTGACAGACTGATGTGGCAGGGCCATCCATCCTCAGACACTTAGAAAATACCAAGCTCATGGCACATTTATCTATTTGGCACCTACGCTCTGACAGTTCTTTAGTGCAAAGTGTGTCTTTCAAAGTGTGTCTTTCTCCAAAGTGTGTTCATCCATCCACAAGGGCTGCTCTCCTACTATTTTATGATATTGGCCCATGACATCAGAGAATGGTGTTGGTGGTACAGCAGTAGAGGTGGATCCTTCCCACCAATATCCCATTACATATTGTTACCATGGGAGAGATGGCAGTAGAGGGGCACCCTGACACCATAACGGCCGACACAGAAGTGTGTACGAAGCAAAGGTGGGTCACTGAATTCCTCTGTGCAGAAAAAATCACACTCATTGGCATTCATTGACACTTGGTGAACTTTTATGGAGACCAAACAGCAGATGTCACACACTGAGGTGGCGTGTGGCATGTTTCAGCAGTAGTGACAGTGATGTGAAAGATAAGCCATGTTCCAGATGGCTGCATACAGCAGTCACACCATGAAATGAAGAGCGTCTTGATCAGCTCATCCATGCAAATAGGAAGATTATGAACAGAGATGAGTACTGGCTCCTGTGCATTGGAAACAATGGTTGCAACGTCAGAATAACATCAAGTTTGCACCAATTGGGTCCCACAAATACTCTCATGGGAACAGAAAGAACACTGTACGCCAGTTTGTCAGAACCTATTGAACCAATATGAGGCTGAAGGTGACCATTTCCTGGATCACATCATTACCAGTGATGAGATGTGGTGTCACCACTGTGAGCTGGAGTCAGAATGGCCATTCATCAAATGATGACACGTGAATTCCTCATCAAAGAAAACAAGACACAACACACAGCCTTTAGCAGGTACAGTGATGTGCACTGTCTTTTGGGATAGGAAAGGGGTGATCCTTCTGGATTTCCTGGAAGCCAGACAAACCATCAGATCTAACTGCTACTTCATGACACTGCCTAGGCTGAAGGCTCAAACATCCAGAGTTAGACAAGAGAAGGAGACAACCTTTCTCTTGCAGCATGATAACACCAGGCCCCATACCTCTTTGAAGATGGTGGAGCACATTGCCATACCCACCATACAGATAGGCACCTTCTGATTTCCATTTGTTCAGGCTGATGAAAGATGAACTGTGATGGCAACATTTTCCTAGCAACCAGCCTTCACTGGTGTTACAAGAGCAGCATGCAGGCTTTGCTCATCGCTGGCAAAAGGCACAGATATTGGTGGGGACTACGTTGAAAAAGAGTATTTTGTAACTCAGAATTTGCTCTTTGAAATAGTGCTATTGTGCTCTTTGTATCTCTTGTAGTTTTCTTGTAAATAAATAGGAGACATTACTTTCAGATTGACCTATATAACATGTGTTATATCCCTTCTGCTTTCAATTTCAGCTTCTCAAGAAAGATTTATCTTCATATTGCCTCCTGTGGGCAACTCAACTAAAAGAAAATAAAGGAATCAGAAAAGTTATACTCCTATCCCCTCACTAGGGAAAAAAAATTGCCTTTTCCCACAAGGTTTTGAGGAACAAGTATAGAAATTTTCAATCATAAGACATCCTAAGTGGCTTTTGTTTTTGGCCTTTGTAAGAAAGGAATGGAGGGAGGGAGGGAGGGAGGGAGGGAGGGAGAGAGGAAGGAAGGGAGGGAGGGAGGGAGGGAGGGAGAAAGGGAGAAAGGGAGAAAGGGAGAAAGGGAGAAAGGGAGAAAGGGAGGAAGAGAGGGAGGAAGGGAGGAAGAGAGGGAGGAAGGGAGGAAGGGAGAAAGGGAGGGAAGAAAGACAACAATCCACCTAAGGCAATACTTATCTTTGGGAATATTTCAAACTCTGCTTGAAATTGACTGTTTCCAAGAGAGAAAGAACATCTTAATGGGATCAGTAACGGGAGATAGACTTTTTCCAGAGAGGGCATGTTTGCTGCTTAGCATTTGAACAGAAGACCATCTGATCGTGTCCTTTGGTCTGCATCTGGCTTAGAGATCGCACTGTTTGGAAAGCCATCCTGAGTGAAGTGACAAATACAGACTGTGGCCTGCACCTGGGAGAAGGCACCTGTCAGTGCCTGACCGGACTGTCGTACAGAAGATGGATAGCGTGGGCTAACACTCAGTGCCGCTGCCTTCTGCACGGAAGTTACCTCCTCCCACCCAAAAGCAAAGGGACATGTCTTTTTAAACATGTACATCAAGCATAGGTGTTATCTCCCTCTTTAACTCCCCATACATCTGTTTGATTTATGTCAAAACCAGTTGCTGAGTATAAGGAAGTGGAAACTCAGTCTAAGATTTTCACAAGTAACCAGAAGCAGCTGTGCATGTCCTTGTACATTGTGCCACCAAAAATGCACAAAAGAACTTGAATAATAGAAGTAAGGGCTTCCAGGACAGCTGGTCCTTCTGATGCAGTCATTATTCTGAGGAAAGTGGTGTCCAGAACCATTCAGCTGCTGTGAATGCACTCTGTTATGAATGTACCTCATAGGAACAGACTGGGTAACACCTACCGTATGATACAGTGAGCATATAAGCAGATGCACACAGCAGGAAAAGCATAATAAGACACTGCCGTTCTGCATCTTCTTGTTTGTTCTTCACAAAACTACCAGGTGAGCAGTGCAGTCAATACTTACTGCAAGCAACCACAGCAATTTTAGGTCAGTATTACCACAGCATGGGCTTGCAACTTATATCTGATGTTTCAGAGAAAGAGGAGATAGAGAAGATGAGATGAAGTCATTTACACTATGCAAGATTTGGAGTTTTATTTTCTTCTCCTCACAGCACAGATCTCTCACATCCCTGCTCAGAATTTTACAGATAGATGACATGGATGCTGGTAAACTTGTTAGGCACAGAGTTCCTTGCCAAGGAAATGAAAACTTAAAAATATCTGAAAATTGGAGAACATATGATAAAATGAAGTCCAGCAAAACCCCAGGTAAAGAGAACTGGTATTCTCACTGAAATTACAGGAATTGGATAAAGACATCACAAGACTTTAGAGTTGCCAGTGTTCTGTAACAGATTAATAACCTTTTTCTTACTAGAACAATAACATATGGTGATTTTTGGTGATTTATTGTATAATTTATATTTACCTATAAAATTTGAATTAAGTTTCCAGCTACTTGCTAGAGCAGAAGGATGCAATAGATGCACAGTATGAAAGGCAGCCTCTGTTCTGATGGCCTCCTTGGCCGAGGAGGGCTAAGATAGTACCTATATAAAACCCACGCAAAAGAGTGCTGACGACTTCAATTGATTTATATCATTTCATACAATCTCTGATGACGTGAGCCTACGTCTTTAACTGAATGAAACTTCACACACTTGGCGCGCGCCCCCCCCAACCCTGTCTCTCTAAAAATAAAACAGTGGAACTGACCCACTTTTTGCTGCCATCGCATGATCCACTCTGCTTGTGTGATCAATCCAGTGCTTCAAGGGTCTGTTTTCTTTACTTGAGTTAAAAGCTCTTAAGGACACGGTTTGTCTGTTTCAAGTTCCTCTCGTGCGCACTTCTGCTAGAATAAACATGATTGCTATTGCTGATTCATGCTTGTTGACACACGTCAAGCATTCACTAGGGGATACAGCACACTTCAAGCTGGCTTTGAAGCAGGTGGGGTTGAACAATGATGGCAGCCTAGCTGGGGTGATGCTTGTAGCAGGATTTTCAAGCAGGATGGCAAGATGCAGTCTGCTGAAGCCTGTGCTGTGTCTAAGCCTCAGTTAAGCAGAAAAGACAGTCTATTCAAAACTGGCTAAGATGTGTTCAAACAGGAATGAATACGGCCACTGTACCTAATCAGTAGTATTTGGATAAAAGCTAGGGAGGAATCAACATGGTTGCCAGCTGTTGTCATTAGGTAAGAACAGTGGTAAGTCTGTCAACAAACAGATTTCCATTTTCACTTCATCTTTGTTTGGGAGTGATATTTGTCAGGCATACTTGACAAAGAAAACATGCAGAAGAAATGGCCAAGTTAGCTTGATGCAAATGCCTCTCAAATGTGAAAGGCCATACAACAAAATTAAGTTCTTAAAGCATTCTCAGTTTTCCTCACCCTGGGCTTCTACCACAACTTGTTAATTCTGTTTAAACAGACTCGGTTACAAAGCATAGCTTAATCTTCTGTCTGGCTTTCAAGAGGAAGCTAAAGCTGCATCATTTCTCCTTCACGCATGCTGTATTATCTCAACCTTAAAGATGTAAGACACCAAAATTATTATCTGCCAGTAGTGCTATGGCTCTAATCTTGTGTTCCACATTCCACCCAGCACTTGGTCCTCACTCCAACCTTCCTGTCAGTGTCGTCACTGGTGGTGGGCATTTTTGTCTCAACAGGTGCAGAGACTGAGGGCAGATCAGACTCCCTAATGAGAGAGGAGCTGCTGTGCTTGTGGGTCTGTGCAGGCTTGCAAGCTCCAACAAAGGTGTAGGGATGTGCTGCCATGGAGCAGGAAGTGCAAGACAAGCCAGAAGCTGGGAGGAGTGGGAAAGAAGCAGAAACGCACATCTACTGATAGGATTGCCTGATTTTTCCCACTTACATTTAAGATATGATATTGAAAAGAATATTAAAAGACTGGCAGTGAGGAATGTTGCAGCATCAAACTCTGTCATTCTGTCAGTATTAATAAATACTTCCAGCACTGTGACCAGGTCTGGAGGTTTCTACTTGTTCGTCTTGTCCAGCTAGTACATAAGCTTTACAGCTTTTTTATAGCTTCTAATGTGCTACATCCTACTTGCTTGCAACTGTGTTTTCAATGAGACTCTGATGACAAATATGTGCTAGTCCATAATTTCTAATTTTAGGGGGTTAATACTGCTACATAGCTACAAATAAATAAATCACAGATAAAGCTCAGATCTAGACTGAAGAATGATACAAGTAAATATGTATTTCATCCTTTTTTTCCATGGTAAAATTGCTTTGTGTAATTTGCAAAAGTCTAATTTGGCTTTTAGCTTCTATGAAGACAAAAAGAAAAAGTGATTGTAGAGATGGTTATGCTACACAATACAGACAGTTTGCAATTTCAGGAAAGCTGGGGAAATTTTTAAAGACAGAATATAAAATGTGCAAAGAAGTGAGAGAAATCTTTCTTGTTCTTCTTTTGCGTGTATGTGTGTGTGTGTGTCTATGTATGTGTATATGTGTATAGCCTTCACTAAGAAATGGGCAAATCCTCCCGACAGGTCCTATTAGCTCAGTTATGCAAACATCATTTTTATTTGTGTGACTTTTAGAGCAGTCTCAATTCCTACACTATTAAGTGGCTGTTATCTGGTCCTGAAACAATTTTTTTTTTTTTTTTTTTTCATTTGAAGATCCTTGCAGAAATGCTGTGGAAGACTCAGATGACAGTCAAAAGCACAGCACCAAGCACTATCTACAAGTACATTCTTGTTTTTAATTTGGTGCCAGGGATAAAACAACCTCATTTTTTGTTTGGATTATCTATAGCCCACATTTTCATTACTTGCAGTCTCCAGAAATGGTTTTCTTCTCCAAACAAGAAGCAAAAGTCAAGGTAAAGTAAGAACAAACGCACAAATTTAAAGGAGGCACAATCTCTAGGGACTGTGCAAGAAGACTGCACAGACCTTCTGTAAACACATTTTACTTGGACAGGAAGCCAGGACTTTGCAAATGACAAAGAGCAAAGTTTTAAAGTTCAGGATGACATTTAGAAAGGGGAGGAAAAAAAAAAAAAGCAACTCATACAGTAAATGGTAATTTACTTCTTTCCTTTACATAGTTAACTAAAACAGAAAATTGCATCTAAAGCATCTGAGTTGTGATCAGCAGTTATTCTTAGTCAACTTCCAGGACAGTCTCATTTTCTCAGCTGGACTTCTACGCATGGTATGTCATTAGGGCTTTGATTTTGGTACTCAATGTTTGAATGAAAGATAGTCTCAAATTAGAAATTAAAAACAACTGCTAAAATATTCCCTGACTTTGCAGGAAAGGTGGTGTTCCCAGTATGTGCTCTAACCTCCACAGGCTGTGCTGAGGCTCTCCTGGAAAGGCCGTACGCCTGGAACACCACCAGAGACAGGCAGCCTATTTTCACAAGGCGAGATGTGTGCCAGGATGTAGAAGGCCACCCAGAGCCATATGGTTACAGACACCTTCTCATCAGCTTGGCTGCAGAGGCAGTCATGTTAGAAATCTGCATAAGCATCCCTGCCTTTGACTAAGGGGACTATTTGCCTGTGCTGTCTAAAACCTTGCCAGGCAATTCTGCAGTACTGACAATGTGTAGCATGCTCTTGTGCCTCACGCTAAGTCCCATGAGCCGTCTCATTCTTTTACAACAGAATTATGAGAAAAATGTGGCAATTCAAAAAGGATTTTCAAAAGGATGGTTTGCGTTTTTAAAGCAAGGTACTTAATGGGAAAGTCACTACGACCAACTTCTACCGCATGGAATTATGCAGGTTTGCAAAAAATATTAGAGGGATCCTTGACTCTGCCCTAGTCTCATTTTTATGTAACACATAAAAATCCCCTTTTCTTGAGCATCATAGCATTGATGGGATTCTCAGTTCCTTAATTATTTCCCACGGCGTGGGCTGCCAACTGTCTCACTAGCTAAATACTCCAGGCTGCAGGTAGAATGCTTAAATATAAAATGTCACAGGAGTAGAGGTGAAGGTCCTTCTGATACAAGACCAAAAGTCAAAAACTACTCTCAGTTTTTGTGTGGTAATATTCTACTGTTAGGGAGGACTTCTGCCTTCTGTTGCCATCTGTGCTGCTCACTTCATTGTTATGAATGGGGAGCTTTGATAAGGTTAGTTCCTATCTCTATGTTGGTTTACTCTTTTCAGACTCTGATGTCATGACACGATGGTGTCATGTTTAAACTTAAGGCACCATGGGGAAACACAGCTACAAGAGGTCAAAAAAACTTTGTCAAAGAATTTTTTATTTAAAAATAAAGACTATGGACATATTTTCAGTGCTCCACTGAAATCCACTTTTTTAAAGTCTGTATCTTAGATGGATGCTATCACTGGAGGATATCCAAGATGATGTTATTTCTCAGCACCTGCAGATCTGAGGGAGACTGGGAGCCAGATCTGAGCTCAAAGCTGGCTGAGAGGCAAGAGGAAAGCCAGGATGTGTAAAGACACACTTTTGAGAAAGAGGAATTTCAATACAACATGGTAAGACATTCAGATGGGACAAGACCTCTTTGCACGTACAGGCACACATCTTTGGTTTTGTACTTTGGCAGACATCACAGAATCACAGATCGGTAGGAATCAGAAGGGACCTCTGAAGACCATCTAGTCCACCCCCTGCTAAAGCAGGTTCCCTACAGGAGGTTGCAGAGGAGAACGTTCAGGCAGGGTTTGAATATCTGCAGAGAAGGAGACTCCTCAACTGCTGTGGGCAGCCTATTCCAGTGCTCTGTCACCCTCACAGTAAAATAGTTTATCCTCAGGTTCATCTGGAACTTCTTGTATTCCAGTTTGTGCCTACTGCCTCTTGTTCCATTACTGCACACCACTAAAAAGAGTCTGGCCCTACACACTTGACAGTTGCCCTTTAAATACTGATAAGTACTGTTAAGATCTCTCAGCCTTCTCTTCCCCAGGCTGAACAGTCCCAGGTCTCTCAGCCTTTCCTCATAGAGGAGATGCTCCAGGCTCCTTACCATCTGTGTGGCCCTCTACTGGACTCTCTCTAGAAGTTCCCTGCCTTTCTCGAACTAGGGAGCCCAGAATTGACACGGTACTCCAGACATGGCCTCACCAGGGCAGAACAGAGGGATCTGCTGGCCATGCTCTTTTAAAAATGCAACCCTAGATACCATTGACCTTCTTGGCCACAAGGGCACACTGCTGGCTTATGGCCAACCTACTGTTCACCAGCGCAACCAAGTGCTTCTCTGCAGAGCAGATCTCCGATGTCTTTTCTGCATCTTTCCTGCATGCAGTCGTATCTTATGGTCACAGACACAAAAAGGGATGAACCTGTTCTACAGGTCGTATTGAGCAGCCAGTAGTAACCACTTTGGGCAGAGCAAACCCTGTGCTGAGAGTGCTGCCCAAGGGGATGAAACAAGAACCTGCCTGGGGTTTGGTGGGGATCTTGAACCCCTTGGGAGCACCTCGTCAGCCCCCATGGCTCATTGTCCCCTTCTCCCTCTGTCTGCCTCTCTTTTGCTTTTCCCTCAGCAGCACCTTCACTTCCGTTAGCTGAACGCATTCAGAGAAAATCTACTCAGAAATACAGCCCCACAGAGAACGAAGCTCCCTGTGAGTCCGCTGGCACCTACAGCCCCCCACCCACTCACTGCCCATAACCTGCTTGGGATGCGAATCTTCCGAGGCCCCACATCTTTCTTCTCAATGGGTGCCTACCGAGCACCCGGCACAATAGGGCCATACCTCATCGCCACCAGGACAACAGCAAAACAAATGTAGTGACTGATAATGCTAAAACCTAACATCCTGAAACCTTCTCCGACCGCCCTCCCGGCGCTAACCCTAACACGAGGGAGCCTAAACCCAACGCATCATCAAACAGTACGCGGAGAAGTCGCAAGAAAGACGGTGCCGGCTGAGCGAAGGCTGCCAGCTCTCAAACCTTAACACGGACTATCCAGCAAGGCTGAAGCCGCGCAGCACGGCGGACCTTCCGGCACGGCGGCCAACATCCCACGCGACACGCGGGGATCGGGGGCTCCTCATCCCGTCCCGTCCGCCCGGCGTCGGCCCCGCGGGATCCAGGCACGGCATCTCGGGGCGGCGCCCCGCTCCCGGGGGCTCCCACACCGCCTCATCCCCCTCCCCCGCGGGCTGCGCGGAGCCGCGCCGCTGACTTACATGGGGACCTTGGGCGGGCGGCTCCCGGCGCGGCGGCACGTTCGTGCCCATGGCCGAGCCTCTCGCCGCCGGTGCTGCCGGTGCCAGGCCGAGGGAGTAGAAGGAACGGGAGAGGCGCCCTGAGCCGGGGGCCGCGGCTGAGCCCCAAGCACCGCCCCGAAGGGCGGGGAGGAGGGAGGGATGCGGGAGAGAGGGAGGGGTGCGGCAGTCAGCCCATCACCACTATGCCCAAGCACATTCACCTAACACCTTTATAGCACTACCACTTCAGTCAGCAAATCTGTGTCAGTTCTACTGAGCAGCTCCCACCCTGTGGTCGGATTTGTGCCCACACATATCCAAATCAGCAGTAGTGGCCATAACCATCACTGAAAGATTTTGTAACTCAGGACCCACATGCTGTGCTAATAACTGCTTTCATCCTCCTCCCATAGCCAGATAGTTTATGGTTTTGCATTTTTTGCCGCTGTGTTTCTGGCTGCTCATTTTACTCTATTACATACTTAAAAGCCAGGCAACTACAGCAAAAGGTTTCAAAAATGGACACTTGTAGAATAAGAGCTTAAGGAGGTAGTTTGCTGTGAAAATTGTGTTTTTTTCCTTGCTCTCCACACACATAACTGGCACAACTATTATTTTTTTAAATGTGTTTTAAAGTAATTTTTTTTCTGTTGAGTTCTTTGTTTCTTCTGTGTCAGAAAGTTACCTTAAATTTTTCTGTCTGCAATCTGAACTGAAACCCATCCATGCTACACTCTGTTCTATTAAGTCACATACCTTTCCTTCACGTTTTTGCAGCTCATAGTGCTTCCCAGCTTTGAAACACCAACATATTTTCTTCCCTCAGAGCAGTATTATAAGTATGTATGTATTTCCATATGTACATAAATACACATAAGTCACTCTGACAGAAACGTCTCCTTCCTTAGTTCCTAAGGAAACTACAACAGATACAAAGAGCACAGTAACACTATTTCAAAGAGCGAAGAGCTGTGCATTTCTAACAGCAATGAACAAGAGCCTGCACGCAACTTTCCTAACAATCTGCACCAGCAGAGGTGATCCACTGTTGCTATCACTATTTCTGAAATGCACCACCCAGTGCCTCACTGCATGACATCTGCTGTTTGATCTCCATAAACTTTTAACAAGCACTGATAAACATCAATGGGTGCCTTTTTTTTTTTTTTTTTTTTCTGCATAGAGGAATTCCGTTCCACCCCTTTGCTTCAGACACCACTCTGTCAGAGTGCCCCTCTGCTGCCATTTCTCACATGGCAACAACATGTGATGGGATATTGGTGAGAAGGATCCACATCTACTGCCCTACCACCAACATCAGCTTCTGATGGCAGGGGTCATCATTACAAAATAGGAGGTATTACTTTCTGATGAGCCTTCGTATATGTAGGTATGTGTTTTTTTAAAGATTTGTCAGTTATGGGAGATTTCAGAGAGCAAACTGTATTCAAATTTCCCTGTATCAGATGCTTGGCTACTAATATTTCCCCAGTGGTAACAAAAAAGGGCTGTTAGAATTGGAGCACAAGGCTTTGTATTTTCCCTGTGACAGCACTACATAGAAAAAAAAATGTAACAAAAAAACCCACCACACCTAAATGCCTATGAGCTTCCCCAGCCCCAACTCCCTTCTTACTGTACTTTTCCACCTTAGCAGACATTGGTCATCCTGCTTCTCCAGGCTTCAGTAATCACCCGTCTGGCATAGGACCTCTACTTCCTACTCTCCTGATGATTAATCTACTGCCAGAACAACTGGCCTTTGTTCTGGAGGGATAATAACGCAAACTCATTCATGCAACTTGCTTGTTCCTCTCATACTACGCTAGAAAGCTGTCAGTCTGCTAGGAGCTCTGTCTGTGAGAGTGCTTCCATTTTATCCTTACCTCCCCACATTATGCCTCTGATTGATTGGCCCTATTTGCTTCTCCTGAAACTTCACAGCAGCGGAAGCCACTGCTGGCCTGGTTGATCAGCTGGAACTCAGGTCAAAGCACCCCTGTTGTCTAGTAGCGAGAGAAGGGAGAAGCTTTGATTTTGTACAGTTACATGGGATATTAATATGCATACAGTGCTGTATGGGCAACACAGTGATGGCACTGGAGCTTCAAAAATTCATGCCTACCAGGGCATCTCCACATATTTCTCCTGGTCTTTCCTACCAGGACATAGGCAGCACCCTAATTTTCCTTGGGCTGTCAACACCTTACAGGTTCACCCCTTCTGAGGGATATGTGGCTCAGAGTCCTCTGGCCTGACCAAGTGGGGAGGCAAGAAGGGAACTGAATTTTTTGCAGCGTTTTTCTGCACCTGCACAGGAATCCAGAACCCCGAGCTGGTGGTGCAGGAAGCTGAGAGTAAACAGTGACTTCTCTGACCTCTTCTCCTTGCTTTGAGGCAAGGAGGAACAGGGAGAACTTTCTGAGCAAACTCTGATTAATCTTGCTACACCAGCTCTTCTTGTTCTACTCTCCCTATGTCCCTTTGTTTGCCTGTCAGCGGTTCCTGCTAAGATGGCATGCGAAAAAGATATACTCAGAAAAGAGAAGATACTTCTATGTAGTTCACTCAGGGTCTGTTACAAAAAGGCACTCCACAAACACTGCAGGAATTCAGTGTAACAGTGATGGCAGTAAAGTTGCTAAAGGAGAAAGGAAGTGTCAGTTTTTCCAGTATGGTAGAAAAAGAGGAGTTTTCACCAATCATTGCAGTGAAGGGCTGTGGACTCCTCCAGCCAAATGGGGCTCTCCACTGGCATTCTACAGCCCTCCTGGGGTTAGCCAGTTTTAGTGGATGAAGTAGAGATGAAGCAGATGGAAGCTGTGAGTAAGACTCTTTTCCTCCTCTATAGATAAAGCCTGGCCACCCAGGCTTGTCTTGTAAGAGTGGAAAAGGGATTTTGGGTGCACAACAGCAGGGACTCTGGATTGAGAGGGAGTGGAATGTCTCTATGCTTGCAAGTTTAATGAAAC
>NW_024965223.1:0-1957 GCF_019238085.1 Lagopus leucura
GACTGCCCCAAACCCATGGGGACATTGGGACTGCCCTAAACCCAGGGGACGTTGGGACTGCCCCAAAATCACGGGGATACTGGGACTACCCCAAACCCAGGGGACATTGGGACTGCCCCAAACCCAGGGGACATTGAGACTGCCCCAAACCCAGGGGACATTGGGACTGCCCCAAACCCACAGGGACATTGGCACTGCCCCAAACCCAGGGGACATTGTGACTGCCCCAAACCCATGGGACATTGGGACTACCCCAAACCCAGGGAACATTGGGACTGCCCCAAACCCACGGGGATACAGGGACTGCCCCAAACCCAAGGGGACATTGGGATTGCCCCAAACCCATGGGGACTTTGGGACTGCCTTAAACCCAGGGGAAAATTGGGACTGCCCCAAACCCAGAGGACATTGGGAATGCCCCAAACCTATGGGGATACTGGGACTTCCCCAAACCTAGGGGACATTGGAACTGCACCATACCTATGGGGACACTGAGACTGCCCCAAACCCAGGGGACATTGGGACTGCCCCATACCCAGCGGACAATGTAACTGCCCCAAACCCAAGGGGACACTGGGAATGCCCCAGTCCCAAGGGGACATTGGGACTGCCCCAAACACAAGGGGACGTTGGGACTGCCCCAAACCCAGGGGACACTGGGACTGCCCAAAACCCACGGGGATATTGGCACTGCCTTATACCCATGGGGACACTGGGACTGCCCCAATCCCCGGGGACATTTTGACTGCCCCAAACCCATGGGGACACTGGGACAGCCCCAAACCCAGGGGACACTGGGACTGCCCCAAACCCAGGGGACATTGGGACTGCCCCAAACCCATGGGGACATTGGGACTGCCCCAAACCCATGGGACATTGGGACTGCCCCAAACCCATGGGGACATTGGAACTGCCCCAAAACCCAGGGGACATTGGGACTGCCCCAAACCCATGGGGACATTAAGACTGCCCCAAATGCATGGGGACATTAAGACTGCCCCAAACCCAGGGGACATTGGGACTGCCCAAAACCCATGGGGACACTGGGACTGCCCCAAACCCAGGGGATATTGACACTGCCCCAAACCCATGGGGACATTGGGACTGCCCCAAACTCAGGGGACATTGGGACTGCCCCAAACACATGGGGACATTGGGACTGCCCCCACCCCAGGGGACGTTGGGACTGCTCCAAACCCACGGGGACATTGTAACTGCCCCAAACCCATGAGGACATAGGGACTGCCCCATACCCAGCGGACAATGGGACTGCCCCAAACCCAGGGGACATTGAGACTGCCCAAAACCCAGGGGGACATTGAGACTGCCCAAAACCCATGGGGACATTGGGACTGCCCCAAACCCAGGGGACATTGGGACTGCACAAAACCCATGGGACAATGGGACTGCCCCAAACCCACGGCGACATTGGGACTGCCCCAAACCCATGGGGACATTGGGACTGCCCCAAACCCATGGGGACATTGGGACTGCCCCAAACCCATGGGGACATTGGGACTGCCCCAAACCCAGGGGGACATTGGGAGTGCCCCAAACCCAGTGGACATTGGGACTGCCCCAAATCCACAGGGGACATTGGGACTGCCCCAAATCCACAGGGGACATTGGGACTGCCCCAAACCCAGTGGACATTGGGACTGCCCCAAACCCAGGGGGACATTGGGACTGCCCCAAATCCACAGGGGACATTGGGACTGCCCAAAACCCAAGGGGACACTGGGACTGCCCCAAACCCACGGGACATTGGGACTGCCCCAAACCCATGGGGACACTGGGACTGCCCCAAACTCAGGGGACATTGGGACTGCCCCAAACACATGGGGACACTGGGACAGCCCCAAACCCAGGGGACATTGGGACTGCCCCAACCCCAGGGGACGTTGGGACTGCTCCAAACCCACGGGGACATTGTAACTGCCCAAAACCCATGGGGACA
>NW_024965223.1:1967-2389 GCF_019238085.1 Lagopus leucura
GGGACACTGGGACTGCCCAAAACCCATGGGGACACTGGGACTGCCCCAAACCCAGGGGACATTGGGATTGCCCCAAACCCAGGGGACATTGGGACTGCCCCAAACCCAAGGGGACGTTGGGACTGCCCCAAACCCCTGGGGACAATGGGACTGCCCCAAACCCATGGGGACATTGGGAGTGCCCCAAACCCAGGGGACATTGGGACAGCCCCAAACCCAGGGGACACTGGGACTGCCCAAAACCCACGAAGATATTGGGACTGCCTTATACCCATGGGGACACTGGGACTGCCCCAATCCCAGGGGACATTGGGACTGCCCCAAACAAAGTGGACATTGGGGCTGCCCCAAACCCAGGGGACACTGGGACTGCCCCAAATCCACAGGGGACATTGGGACTGCCCCAAACCCAGGGGACACTG
>NW_024965224.1:0-1030 GCF_019238085.1 Lagopus leucura
AAAAAAAAAAAAAAAAAAAAAAGCACACAAAAACAGACAATTCCAAGGCAGGCCATGAATGGAAACACTCATCACTCATAAAGCAGTTTTAGAAGGCTATAATTTTACAGTTGCTGTGAATGAATCTCAGAGCAGGATCCTCCATGTGCCAGCAGTAACGTTTACAAGCTGGAAGTTCTTTTTTTTTTTCCCCCCCTCTCTCCTTCCCTTGGCACAGCTGCAACTACAGAATAAACTGGATTCGTTGCTGGATCTGGTTTAGCGCACAAGTGCTGCTGCCAGTGTGAAAAACAGAAACAGCATCACTGTTTCAAGTATCTGGGAAACTGAAGGTTAATGGAAGACTGATATACCAGTCTACTGAAAGATTCTTGCTGGAAGAGCAGTAATCAACTGACAGGAGGAACCTTTTATGATGCATTTTTTAAAAATACTGAAATCTGAGGTGAGCAACTAGTCGTCATTATCAGCTGTTTCAACACTTATAAGCTCAGGCCAAAGAGAACTCAAAATCCTTTAATGCTGTTTCCTGCACGATGCATCAGTCTTCTGCTGCATGCCAACACCAAAGGAATTGCACTGATGTCTGGAATCTGACCAAGGCACCATATAACACTGATGCTATCCACACCCGGAGTGTGGATGAGGGGGAAAAAAAAAAAAAAAAATAAATAAAAAATCCAATCTCAAGTACGGGAGAATGCTGGAACAGGTGGGAAAGGAAAGACAGGTGAGAAAGGAGTTTTTCCTTCTTCAGGGAAGGGGAACAATAGAGTGAAAAGGGTGAACGGAAGTAATGAGGCAATGCTAAAAACAGAGAGGTCTTCAGCTACGTTCCCTGGGAACTGAAATTCACACCCTTGAAACAAAACACTCAAATGCACCATTATTTCTACGTTTTCTGTTGCCTTGGCACGTACCAGAGACTCATACAAATTTGCTTTCTGACTTAGGAGATATTTATCTTACATTTGAACAAAGGGAGGAAGACTAAGTCCCCTGAAATCATTAAAATTACAGCAGTTACGCT
>NW_024965225.1:0-4007 GCF_019238085.1 Lagopus leucura
AAAATGTGATCATGTTAGAATACTGAATATACTTCTTGATTACATTTTGTATTTTTACTGTGTTTTGTGTTGTTGTGGGTAGTAATGTTGTATCTCTATTTGTTATATTTATTTGTTATTGGTTATTGCCAAATGTATGGTTGCCTCTTTTCACTTTCTACTTTTTATTCATCATGTAACATTCGTGTCACCACTCCCGAGGTATCACCGAGTGGTGTCTGTGGCAAATTGATGTTATGTGCTATTGTGACTCTCATGTTCATTTCTTGTATGATACCATGTTTTGTTCAACTTATTCAACGTGTTGTATCTTCTATGTACTTTGTAACTTCCTCTGCGGATGGGGAAGTCAAGCAGATCAGGGCAACATTTGTAAGCAACCCTGATGAATCTCTTGTAATGATTGTATGAAACTTTTGATTCCCTACCCCCTGCTTCCCCCCCTCCTTTACCCCTATGCTTGCTATCTTTTTCTCTCACCATTATGGATCATCTGTGTCCCATTTTAAAGCAACCTTTGAGTCACGGGGTGGTGTAAGATATTACTCTGTAAGATATTATTCTGTCAACGTCTGTGTCTCAAAGTTTGCTGGGGACACCAATGGACTTGTTCAAGTCCAGACAAGCCCCGAGCAAGGACGGTGAAAAGGTTGTGAAATCCTTTCTCTGGGGAAACACAGATGGGCAAGGCCAGGGGCGACGAGAGCGAGGTGAACTGCAGCTGAATAGCTGTGTGGGCTTATCTCCGGATGATGGCCATCTCAGGAGGTACTCAATGACTCTTGCTCGAGGCCCATCCTTGTCACGTAGGCAGGGGAACAAGGAGGATAAAAGAGGAACTGAAAACCATGAGGACAGGTTTTCTGACAACAGATTCCTCATGACCAACGCAAGGTTTCTGACAACAGATTCCTCATGAAGAAGAACAGAGGTTTCTGACAACAGATTCCTCATGAAGAACGGAGGATTTCTGGCAGCAGATTCCTCCTGGGGGACAGAGGAATTCCTGAAGATTGAGGTGATTCCTGCATACTGTCGAACTCTCCTGAGCCTGCTGCCTGACTGCTGTTGCTGCTTCAAGAATTGGCTCCTCGACTTCCTCGTCTACCTGCCTGCTGCTCAAGGCCGGCCACGCTGCTGCTCCCCGTCTTCTGCTGCGTTCTGCCTGGGACCTTCGAACACCGTGCAACGGGACCGCTGCTGGATCCTGCTGGTGACTATCCCCGCTTTACACAACTCCTGCTTCTTTTCCATCTTTTCTATCGCACTCCTTCCCTTCCCCGTCTCCCTGATTAGGTCTTAGTAATAAACTGGATGCAACAACATATGAACCGTTGTTTCTTAATCTCACACCGGGTATACAGATATTAAAGAACCTCATCTCCCTCCTATAAATTGGAGGGAGACATTTTTTTTATTGGCGTAGTCGGCAGGATACCCCCTGTGAGAGTGTTGTCCTTCCAGATATAGTTTGAAACTTTTTTTTCTGTGTGCACCTCCTGGAGTTGCAAGGAGCGATTATTTTGAAAATTTAGACGTGAGTCCTTCTCCAGGAAGACCGCTCCATATTCTGAAACTTTACCTTTTATGTGTGTACCTCTCGGGGACGTATTTTGACTATTTGCATTTTGATTAATACGTGTGTGCCTCCTCAGGAAGACCTCTCTGGTTATTTGGTAACTGAAGTGTGACATTTGGTGTGTCTGCGTGCTTGCGCCTCTTGGGGAAGTGAGGAAGTGATATTTTGTGACTAAAACGTGTGCGCCTCTCCAAGAAGTTTTATTTACTCTATTGAAACCTAGAAAGTGTTGCTTTAGCTTCACATTTTTTGTGCTCCCCCCAAAGAAAGGGAGGAGTGGTTTGAGTTGTGTGCACCTCCTGGAGTTGCAAGGAGTGAACTGTAACTTAGGTGTGGTGTTTACAGTTTGTTCTAGCTTCTTGTCTTTGTGTGTTCCTGTCAACAAAAGGGAGGAGTGATTGGAGCATTTGCATTTGTTTAGGTGTGGTGTATCTCCCTGGGAGGAGCAGTGAGGAGTAACTGAGCTTTTGAACACGTGTACCTCCTCCTCCCTTAGTGTAGATCTTTCATTGTATTAAGAAATGAGTAACAGTATTGCCAGTATGAAAAGTGAAGATGTGTTATTTGACCTTTTAGAAAAGCATGGTGCTCGTCCCTCTTTGTCAGGGGTGGACTGGGCACGCCAAAATTGGCATAATTTGCAGAGTGTTTCGGACCGCATTAGTGTCTTACAGAATGAGGCTCGTTCACGAGCTGGGAAAGGAAAGTCGTTTATTTGTGCCGTTCTCGGGGCTGCTTTAAAAGCTGCCGTGGAGTTCCGAAATGAAAAGCATTCGGCAGAACTCCAAACCATAGAAGCATTACAGAAGTCGGTTAGAGTTACACAAGAATTCGTAAAAACTCTGCAGAATCAAATAGTTAATCTCGAGGAACAACTAGAAAGAGAGAAACATAATTTGGCCTTGTTGCAGATGGCTTTCAAGGAACTGTTAACACGTAAAGATACTGGTGATACTGTCACCCATAGGTTGCCTCAAGAAAAAACTTTTCCTCAGGAGGAATTACAAGAAATAAAGGAAAGGCTAGACAAATTAGAGGCCTCTCCAGCCCAGATGCGTCCTTTGATAAAAACTGAATATACATTTAATAACAGCGAGGATCTAGATCCTCAAATGAATGTTAAAGAAATTCCCTTCTCAGCCACTGAACTAGTGAAATTGAAGAAAGATTTCAGCCGCTCTCCAAAGGAATCAGAGACAGAATATGTATGGAGGGTGAGTCTCACTGGTGGCGACCAGATTCGGTTAACAGAAAAGGAAGCAGAAGGTTATTGGGGACCAGGAGTATTTTTAACTACTGGCAACAATCGTGCTCCCTGGTCATTAACGCAAAGGGCTGCCTATTGGGCAGGTGGTCTCAACCCTTTAGAAAGGGGAGAGCCTCTTGCCATTACTGGAACAGTTGATCAGTTAGTAGAGAGTGTTCAAAAGGCTGCTTGTCTCCAACTGATGTATGTTAGAAAGCTGCAGCCACACCATGAATCGCCCATGATGATGCCCGTTGATCCTGAGAGAATGACCCCTTTAATTAGAGGACTTCCGGAATCACTGAAACCTATAGGCATACAATTACAGGCAAGGATACAAGCCATGTCACAGGGAGAAAGAACCCGGGCAGTGTTAGAAGAAACTGTAACCCCCAACCATCTGCAGTCAGGATGCAAAGTATGGACGTGGGGGGAGGTAGCCCAAGAGTTAATTAACTATGGAAGAAAATATGGGCCAGTGGTTTCTTTTCCCAGTAAATCTGAGCCAAGAGGTGTAAGGCTTGCAACAGCCAGTCTTGCCCCCAGGCCACCTAGCCCAAAGCTCAGTGGGTCTGGAAGGGTCTCATTGCCAGCAAAAACCGGTAGGCGGAATATCTTTCATAAACGTAATGGACTTTGGACTCTGGGCTGGAAAAAGGGTATTCCACGAAATTTGATGGATGGATTGACAACAGATAGATTAGAGAAATTAGTTAACTGGTGGCCAGAACAAAAGCTCGAGTATCTTGAGGAAAACAAAACCCCAGGTCCTAGGGCCTCTCTCAGGGAACCTGAACGGCTATCCAAGCCATTAGAAAACTGATGCCTCCGCCCCTCCCAAGTGAGCGGGGTGGGGGCGGTGAAGGGTGGATGTATTAGAAAGCTCACAACAAAGAGGAAACACTTATCGCCTGGGCCAGCCTGTGTTTGGCTCAGTTAACCTGAGGCTGGTTTCCCTAACCTTAACGGGATACCTTAACAAATATCCTTGGAAGGCCAAGAACACCGCGAAAAAGGAATATAAAATTAACATTTGCTGGATTGTTCCCTCATTTGTTAACAATATTAACAAAGCCCCCCGCAGAAAAGGGCAAGTCGGTGTCTCGTTTTATTTTTTCAGAATACTCCTATGGACCTTGACTGAACACAGAAAGGACTCTAATGTTTTGTGACAGAAATATT
>NW_024965226.1:0-3313 GCF_019238085.1 Lagopus leucura
TTGCTCTGTTGGATGCTTCCAACCCCAATGGATGTTCGTAACCCCAAACCTTGCTCTGTTGGATGCTTCCAACCCCATTGCATGTTTCCTACCCCAGATTTTGCTCTGTTGGATGTTTGTAACCCCAAGTCTTGCTCTGTTGGATGCTTCCAACCCCGTTGGGTGTTTCCTACCCCCAAATCTTGCTGTGCTGGACGATCCCAACCCCACTGGCTGCTGCTGACACCAAATTTTGTTGCTTCCAACCCCTCCATCGCGCTCCGCTGGCCGTCCTCATCCATCACCACGCGCTTTGCTTCACTCCCTGCCTGGCTTTGCTCTCTTCCCTTGCTAGCTGACCCGTTAGTTCGTTAGCACGTTGTCTTAACGAGGCCCTGGGAGTTTTGCTGGGTGTTGTGGGCTCAGGATGTGTCGTTTCCCCACAGCTATGGGGGCAGCTCGCAGAGCTCCAGCTACGGGCAGCCTCCCAGCTCCGGCTACAGCCAGCAGTCCTCATACAGCAGCCAGCAGCCCTCCTACAGCCAGCAGTCCTCCTACAGCGCCCCGCAGAGCTACAGCCAGCAGAGCCAGTACAGCAACAGCGGCTCCTGTGAGTGGGAACGGGGGTGGAAAGGGTGGGAGAGGGGTCAGAGGGGGTCCGAAAGGGCTGGGGGGGGGGGCCAGGGGGTGGGAAGGGGGAGAAATGGGGTCAAAATGGGGGTTGGAAATGGGATTGAAGTGATTGGGTGGCAGGGAAATGGGATGGAAAGGACTTGGAGTCGGTTTGGGAAACCTCAGTGGAGGAAATGGGTGGAAATTGTGGTGGGAGGGGTTGGAAAATGGGTTTGAAAAGCCTGGGGGGGGTCAGGATGTGGGGAGGGGGAGAAAAGGGGTCAAAAATGGGGTTGGAAATGGGATTTGAAGTGGTTGGGCATCAGAGCAGGGGGCTGGAAAGGAGCTGGAATCACTTTGGGAAGCCATAAGGGACAAAGAGTTGGATGAAAATGATGGGAAGGGGCTGAAAAATGAGTTGAAAAATGAAAAAAATACATAAAATGTGAATAATTTTGGGACCAACCAAAGGGATTTGGGGATGGAACGGGAACGGAGCAGGGACACACGGGGACGCCATAGGGACACACGGGGACTCCATAGGGACACATGGGACTCCATAGGGACACATGGGACTCCATAGGGACACAGGGGGACTCCATAGGGACACATGGGGATGCCATAGGGACACATGGGACTCCATAGGGACACACGGGGGTGCCATAGGGACACATGGGATGCCATAGGGACACACGGGGACTCCATAGGGACACATGGGGATGCCATAGGGACGCATGGAGATGCCATAGGGACACAGGGGGATGCCATAGGGACACATGGGGATGCCATAGGGATTCACCCATGTCATAGGGTTCACCCATTACCAACAGCTCCCACTAAACCACGTCCCTCGACACAACATCCAGTCTTTCCTTGAACAACCCAGGGTCGGTGCCTCCACCACCTCCCTGGGCATCCATTGCAGTGCCTGACCACCCTTTTGGAAAAGTAATACTTCCTCATGTCCAGCCTGAATCTCCGCTGCCGCAGCTTGAAGCCATTCCCTCTGGTCCTATCAGTAATAACATGAGAGAAGAGGCCAATCCCCAGCTCACTACAACCTCCCTTCAGAAGTTACAGAGCGCAGTGAGGTCCCCCCTGAGCTGCTCTTCTCCAGGCTGAACATTCCCAGCTCCTTCAGCCTCTCCTCAGCAGCCCTGTGTTCCACCCCAATCCTTCCTCCCTACGTGTACGACTTGCTTTTGTTGAGCCACATCTCACACCTCCTCAGCAGGACGCCTCCTGAACAGGGTCGCCGTCTGCTCCCTGTGCAGCCATTTTTTGCCTGAGCCCAAACCTTCTTCCTTACACCCAACCCAAAGCTGCGCTGCCGCTTGCAGCCATTTCCTCGCCTCCCGTTTGTCGCCTGGGAGAAGCAGCCCAACCCCTCCTCATCACAGCCTCCCTTTAGGAAGCCATAGGAAGCACCGAGGTCTCATCCCATTCCTCCCAGCCCAGCCGCCCTGATCCAGACCCTGCTGAAGGGCCTCCCTGCCCTGGGGCAGATCCACGCCGCCCCCCAGCTCGGTGTCATCTGCAAACATAACACATAAAGGCCTTTTTTTAACCGTTTCCCCCCAATTCCAACCATCACTCTCGGAAGGAAGCCACTCTCTTTGTCTCTTTCTCATTTTTGGGGGTGTTCTCCACCTCTGGAAGCCCCCGAACCCCTCCGGCTTTCTCCCCCATCCCCCATTGAATTTAAAACTCGAGCTGGGAACTGAAATCGGCATCGCAGAATGGTTTGAGGATGGAAGGGGCCTCGAGGGGTGACGAAGCTCCAACCCCTGTGCCGCAGTCAGGGCCTCCAACATCATCATTTCACCTTAAACCAGGCCGCCCAGGGCCGCATCCCACCCCACCTGGAACACGGAAGCGGATCAGGTTGACAAACGAGGTGGGGAAAACGGGGCAAAGCGTTAAAAACGGAGCTGAGAAGGAAAGGTAACGATGGTGTGATGCGTTTTCGTCCCCACAGCCAGCAGCTATGGGCAGGAGCAAGCCCCGATGAGCGGCTCGGGAGGATACCAGGAGCAGAGCTACGGCGGGCAGCAGGAACGCAGCCGCGGGCGAGGAGGGTACGGCCGGGGCGGCTACGAGCGCGGGGGCCGCGGTAGCCGGGGCGGCCGTGGAGGCAACATGGGGTAGGTTTGGGCCGGAAAACGGGGCGGAAAAGGGAGACAAATGGGCAAAAATGAAGAGGTTTGGGGAGGGGGGGGGGGGGGGGAGGAATGCAAAGGGATTCGGGGGCATCTGGAGGTGGAAAAACAGGGGGGGGAAACACCCCCAGAAATGACAGCGGTGTTGAAGAGCGGTGGTTGGAAGTGGGGAAATGGTGGAAAAAAGAAGAGCGAGTGGAAACGGTGGTGATGATGGAAGCATTGGGGAGATGGGGGGTGGGGGGTTGCGAGGGAGCGGGGATGGAGGTGTGCTGCAAGGAGGGGAGAAATAGGGCAAAACGTCCCGCTGGGTGAGAGCTGCGGGTGCAGCGGGGCTTCTGAAGGTGGAAATGGGGGTTTGTGGTCAAAACGAGAGGGGAAAAACCAAAAAGGATTGCGGTGTGAAGGAAAAAAGAGGTTTGGTGGGGAGCCCTGCGGGGAGAAATGGGGGAAATGCCCCCAAAAATGAGCCAGAGAGAGAGAGGAAGCCCCGGTTAGCGGTGCTTTGAACGGTCCTAAAATGGGTGGAAGGAAATGGTGACGATGTGAAATGCGAGGGAGAG
>NW_024965227.1:0-1833 GCF_019238085.1 Lagopus leucura
ATGGAATAACAGGGTGCTGCTTGCCAGGCTCTGTTAGAGCACAGACTAAGGTCATCTAGCTGTATCAGCCAGTAGCTTCATCCTCTGAGGATTCAAGTGAAATGACAGATTTATGTTATTACATTTGCCAGTATAGAAGTATAATTATGAGGACTGAAATTAATGGGCAGTATTTATCACTAGATGTTCATACCAAGTTATGTTGTTCCTCTACAGAAATTAAGAGAGGGAATTGCTTCTGAACCAAAGCCAAGCATTGATATGTCCGAAAACTATTAGTAGCAAGGCATGATTTGTCTTTATTTCAGAAAGAGAAATTCCTTGATTCAGTTCACAGAGACAAATACTTTTTACCTTGTTCTCTGAAGAAGTAAGTCCTTATGCTTAAGCTGCAGAAACCAAGACAGCAGCACCCAATACAAATATTACCTGCTCTGCTAAATGACAAAATTCCCTTGCTAGCCTTTCACTGGAATACTGTCAACTGCCCAGAAACACTATTGCTGGCCTGTTTAGTAGACCAGATGGTGGTTCCAAGCTGTGTTTCATTGGTCAGAGTTGCTTTGTGCTTCAGGAGGTACTTTAAAGTTGAGAGCCCTATACAGCTACAGAACAGAGGATTTAATACATGATGCATCTGGTGCAGTGGTAGAAGCCAGATGGGTTGAGTCCTGTTAGCCAGAAGCACGGCACAATGTGGCTGCACATTCAGATTTGTCTGAGTTTGTGACAGTGTCTGGGAAATTTTTTTCCATTAGGTATCTTCTGAGATTTAATATAACATCGATACTTTGACTCAGGATCTACTTTACACTTGCTGTCTGACACCATTCTTAAGAGTGATAGAAAAGCTTTAGTATTTAGGAATAATGAAGGGATATCAATTTAGTCTTCAAATTCGTAAAACTCATTATTAAGACTTTATTCATCGCATATACACAGTGATTGAACTCGGTATGTTCCCTAATTATTCTTTTGAATAACAGCACTTGAAATTTTCCCTTAGGGCTATGTAAAAAGTGGGGCTTTACAATAAGAATGGTGTCATTAATAGGTTATTAGCTGCAATAATGCATACAGAATCATTAATGGGTGGACAAACTCATTTAGGTAAAACAGATGAGATCTTTGCTTTTTTTCATCACTGCTTGTAACTTAAATATTTAAATAGTTAGATATGATACAGGAAAAGATAATTCTTGACCTGTATTCTCTCTGTATTTTCTCTGGTTTTTTTTTTCCCCCTGACACTTTTATTTTCAACTCTTCTGTTCTCTTCTCTTGCTTCTCCAAGACTTATTCCCTCCCTGAAAAGAGGATCATCAGCAACCTACATCTCCTAGCAGTTACCATGCAAAAGGAAAAACTCCAGTATTTACTACCACTTCCCTCATGATGCCTCTTTCAAACAAGTTTGTAGTCTGGTTGCTTACACTTTCATCAACCACTTTTTGTAGAAATAATGAGAGAGGAGAGAAAGAAGGTCCGTTTCAAAGCAATGAATTGAACAGCTCAGTATTCCTGACATTAGCTTCTTCAGGACTGAAGGCACAAGCGTGAAGCAAGATTCCTCCTTCAAGCAAAAATACGTTTATTCTGTTTCAGATACAAGCAGAGAGGATTAAAAACTGAAGTGACAGAGCTCAGCCTCCCATGCTGTGCATAGAAGGAAGAGGAGGCTTGATTGGCATCTGTGATGGTAAATCCCAAATATGGTGTTTACTCACAGAATTTAAGTATTGTGTCCAAAATTAAGTTTACAGATGACTGATTTACTGGATAGCTGCTTTTTCTTTTTCTTTTTCTTTTTCTTTTTCTTTTTCTTTTTCTTTT